>NC_136483.1:30579331-30789331 GCF_053919585.1 Euprymna scolopes | reverse complement strand
TCAGTGTTTTGTTTAGTTTTCAATTTTTAAGAGATTATCGAGACTCCTCAGATGACTGTCTCATATCATGCAATTTTTTAGGGATATAAAAGAGTAACTTATCTTGTTTTTAATCACTTTTTCGTTTTGTTGTCTATGCTGGAAAATTACCCTAAAATCAATTTGCCTTTTTTATTGGTCGGACGTTCCCACAATAAAATGCTGCAGTATACTGATAATAAATAATCTATTAAATATCTATCAATTTTGATTATTTTATTAGGTTGAGGAAAAAGTTCTTGCGGAATTTTTCATTTTGATTTTGGCATCAATTGATATGGGTGGCTCTCGTCTAAGGGAAGCTCCATGTTTTGATAAGCTTCTGGGTTTGACCTTTACCCCTGACCTGAAATGGAATACGTACATCAAGTCAGTTGCCAAGATCGTTGGAAAAATGGTAGGATCCTTCTACTGCTCCAGAAGATATCTCACTGCTGATGCAATTCTCTATCTGTATAAAAGCCAAGTACGTCCAAGAATGGAGTACTGCTGTCACATCTGGGCAGGAACTGCTAAAAACAGCCTATCCTGCCTTGACAGAGTACAAAATAGACTTCGTGGCCTAGTGGTTGATGCCCTTTTCTCTTTCCTGCAACCTTTCTCCCACAGGAGAGGCGTTGTGAGCCTGTCTTTGTTTTATCGTTACTACCATGGCAGGTGCTCGTCTGAACTCCAATCTCTGGTCCCCCCTCGCCAATCTTTCACGATAAACACCCGCCTAGCTGAAACCACTGTCAAAAATTTTCCCCACTCCTTATCTGTGCCAAAATCAAAACGTAGATTCCATGAACAAAGCTTCTTTCTTAGAAGTGCACGCCTGTTTCCCACCTGACTATAACCTGGATATCTTCAAGTCCAATGTGAACAAATTCCTAATGAACCGCCTCCTTAAGTAAGACACTTTATAAAATCTCCAACACGAACGTACTATACACACAATAACCCTTATCCCCGAGTGGCTTCTTTGATAAGTGGTGATTACCTTATAAAAAAAATGATGTATTTTCAAATAATTCTCATTATTTTTTACTTTATATATCATTTTAAATAGTAGTTTTCGCTCTAATCGTTTAAATTATAATCGTTTTATAACAATTTTATCTTGTTTTCAGAACGTTGAATACAGGATGGCAACAAAGTAAATTCGCACAATTTTCTTGTTTCAATTCAAGCTAGGCCGAAATTCTACTGAAACAGCTCGCGATATCAACGAAGTGTTTGGTCCAGGACACTACTGAACGCACAGCACAATGGTGGTTTAAGAAATTTTGTGGCGGCTACGAGAGTCTAGAAAATGATGAGCGTAGTGGTCGGCCATCGGATGTTAGCAACGATCAATTAAAAGCCTGTTCGAGAACTTGCATGTGAATTAGACGTAACGTGTACGGCGATTTCTAACCACCTGAGAGAGATTGGAGAAACAAAATAACTTGATAAATGGGTGCCTCACAATTCTACGACAACCAAAAAGGAACGCTGTTAATAAGTGTCATCTTTTCTTCTTTTACGCAACAAGAACGGCCCGTTTCTCAACCGGGTTGTGACTTGCGATAAAATGTGGGTTCTTTACGACAACCGGCAACGCTCAGCTCAGTGGTTAGTTTCTCGACACACTCCGAAGCCAGAGTTGCATCAAAAGAAAGTCATACTGAGTATTTGGTTTCATCCATTACAGATTTTTTGAACGCAGGCGAACCCATTACGACAGAGAAGTACTGTCAACAAATGGATGAGATGCCTCAGAAACTTCGACAACAACACCCAGCATTTGTCAACAGAAAATGCTCAATTCTTCTCTATGATAATACCCGACCGTGCGTTTCTAAACCGACACTGAAGAAGTTGAACAAATTGGGCTACAAAATGTTGCCTCATCCTCCATACTCTCCATACATCTGACCTAACGCCTACCACTTTTTAAAGCATCTCGACAACTTTCTGCGTGAGAAATGCTTCAAAAACCTCAGCGATATCAAAAATGCCTTCAGCGACTTCATCGTCACCAGAACGCAAGATTTTTACGTTACTGACATGAATGCACTTGTTTTGAATTGACAAAAATGTGTTGATTCTGATGGTGCTTATTTCAATTAATAAATTTTTGTTTGAGCCGAGATATGTTCATCTGAATTTAAACGTTAAAAATCGCAAGAACTTTCTAACTCAATTCTTGTTCATAAGCTTTCATCTGAGAAAATAAATTTGTAGACATTCAAAATCTTTCGTGTCTTAAACATCATTACATGAGAAGTCATTTCGAGTAAAAAGTTTATTTCATCGATCAAAACTCGAGAAATACACGATTAGAATCTGTAAACATTGAATGAATAATAATGAAGATGGCTGTTACCCGTAATTTCGTAGAGCAAGTAGCAGCCTTGACCTTGCGATCAAAAATCAAGATCGAGTGAAACGGAACAAACCGAGTCGGGATAATAAAACAATTGTTATTGATAGAAATAATATTTCTATGAGTTAAATGAAATTAAAAGGAAAATAATATAAAAAAATATTATTTTTACTTATGTCGAATAAATGCATGTGAAAATATGAAAAATAATTTAAACAACATTTATTTTTTAACAGAAATTTGGTTTTAATTTAAAATTATAAATAATTTTTAAAAACTTTTATTTTTAACAGAAATTTGGTTTTAATTTAAAATTATAAATAACCAAAAAAAAATTATTTACTTATATAGAATAAATGCCTGAAAAAAATATGAAAAATAATTTAAACAACATTTATTTTTTAACAGAAATTTGGTTTTAATTTAAAATTATAAATAATTTTAAAAAAACTTTTATTTTTAACAGAAATTTGGTTTTAATTTAAAATTATAAATAACCAAAAAAAAATTATTTACTTATATAGAATAAATGCCTGAAAAAAATATGAAAAATAATTTAAACAACTTTTAAACAATATTTATTTTTTTACAGAAATTTGGTTTTTATTTAAAATTACAAATAATTTTTTTTTAAATTATTTTTGAGTTAAATCTTTTTAATTTAAAATAAAAAAAAATAATTTATGTAGAATATATGCACGCAATGCAACAAAGGATTTCCCTGAATTTATTCGTGCCCACTTGGTTATCTCCATTTTACTCTATCTTGGTTTTTGATCGCAAGATCAAGGCTGCTACCTGCTCTACGAAATTGCGCATGACAGCCATCTGCATTAACGTTAAAGGTAAGAAACATTTGTAATGTCTACATAGACTTATTTTCTCATATCACGCACAAACCATATTTAGTGACATTATAGGGGCGGGGGGCTTAATTCCTGAAAAGTTGTAAACAAATAACTTCTACCACTAACCCTAAGTTCGAGTGGCACTCAAAAATTTAGAGTTAGTGGTAATCATAGATTTTTATGCAAGTTTTCAAGAACGAAGCTCCCAACGGTTAAGCGACAAGTAACCAGTTATTTGTTGTAAAGACATCTAAAAGAAATGAAATAAAAAGTGGAAACACAGTTTCAGCACATATAAAAGTTATTTGAATTTTACTGCGTATAAGTATAAGGTATTTGTTGATTTTTGTTATTGTTTATAATCTTAATTTATCGACTGTTAACTATTCTACATTTAACGAATGACTGCGTTGTTCCTACTTACTTGCCTCCCCGTAGAGCCAACATTCATTATTTTACTTATGTTTACTATTTTTTCAACGTTTATTATTACATTTAATTGTCATCGTGGACCACCTTTTCTAAGATGCAGCATATGTCAACACTTCAGCAAAGTTTATATAAGATTAGTGGAAGAGAATTCAAGCAGTGCGTGATTATTAAGGGAGTCTCAAAATAAGAGGAATATTTGTTTATTTGTGTTACAGAAGATCAGGACAATATCAGTGCCGTCGGTTTCAAATCCTACAATACCAATTTTTTAATCTTCTGAAATACACACACATACACTCACACACACACACACACACACACACGCACACACACACACACACTCACATGCACACACACACACAAATTTTCCTCTCTAAATACCAGTTGAATATTATTGTATTCCTATTTATTGACTGTACTTTTTATTTCGTGTTTTTTCAGAGAGATACAGAGACATAAAAGAAAAAGAAAGAGATAGAAAGGGGGAGGAGTGCATAAATTATAGATATAGTATACAATAACCACAGGAATCAAACAAAATACAATGAGAAAAGAAGACAGTGATAAATTGAAATTTGATACACATTTTTGTGTAATGAAAAGATACAAGAGAATAAATAGCCTAAGTGAATTTGATCAACTTAAAGCAGAGTTAGTAGAAAAGTAGGGGGGGGCAACGTGTTCATTTAAAACTGGTGTCTCTAACAATTATTTTTATGCCAACAGACACTTGTGTTTAATGCTTATGTAATCATCAGTGCGAGAAGTGACAATTACTGAGAGTAGGGAAATTCAAAGCCGGTCACAAAGCCAATCTTGGCTTCATATGCTAGTGTATGCCTTCAAGAGCCCGGCAATTACAAGAATTAAAGGGAGTTAAGTACCTATACATGTCATGCTATTTTTTTTAATTTCCTAATGAAAATCCTAGTAGCTCTCTCAATATACAGTTCTTCACATTATATCAGGTGTGTATTTTATAACAACATTGGCTCATTGATTTACGTGTGTGATTCTCGCGTTGTGTGTGTGAAGTCTCACGTTCGAGTCTAAGGGTGTTTTAATAAATAATTCTTTATTCCAAACGTTCTTTATATGTCCTTAACAAAATTAACTTATTCTCACATTGTCGGCGGCCATCTTTACTGCAAATATTACACAGTTTGTAAAAAAGGAGTTTCGATTGATGCTTTTGAAATTTGACAAAACAAAAACATAAAAAATAATTTAAATTAAACAATTGATTTGGGTAGGTCAAAGAGTAACTTTTATTGGCAATTGTAACATTTATTTGTACATCTATATATATATATATATATATATATATATATATATATATATATATATCTCCAAAATCTCTGGTATTTATGGAAGAGAGACTAAAACTTGCTGCTATGGTTTCAAATGATCTGAAATAACAGCAAGGAGAGACTTGATTCCCAATATTTCTCATATGTTATATCTCCCCTCTTTTGGAAATGGGGTACGATTATGAATATCTCCAGTATCAAATAATTCTTATACACTGTGAAATTTACTTTATGTATGAAAACCAAAGGGGGATATATACCATATGAAAAATATTTAGAATCAAGTCTCCCCTTGCTGTTATTTCAGATCATTTGAAACTGTTGTGTCTGCACAAATAATTAACAAGAACACGGAAAGTAAAGGTATACAATAATATATTAGGCAGAAAAGTTATATACATATTTACATGTCTTCAGATATACTTCAGTTGGAGATATTCCGGCAGGTGGCGTGTTGCATGTCTTACTGGAAGCAATATAGGCGCCTTGCCTATCTGGCGGTCGGTTGCCGAACTCTCCCGGTATTGGTGATTGATACCTTTATATATCTCACTCACCCGCCTATGTTAATTAGTGGGCGTCTCCACAACAGAAACCATAGCAGCAAGTTTTAGTCTCCCCTCCATCAAGGCCAGACGTTTTGGGGAAATATCAGATATTTTATAATTCACATGCAAAACTAGGAAACTGACTTTCTCATCTTGGTTGTTATAGTCACAACGTTTCGGTCCTAGTGACATATGGCCGAGTAGTCGTAGACGTTGTATCAAAGTTTACAGTTACCCAAAGGTGCTGAGTTCAATCCTGAACGAAGGCAGTGAAAAGTAACATTCAAAATAGAGAATCAACAACTATGTCCCAGAGCCTAGCTGGAGTCCGAACACGGTACCCCCGTAATAATAATAAAGGGTTGGGTTCGAGACTCCTAACAAACGGTTCCCCAGTTCGATACAAAACACCTGATGAAGGCTGGAGGGCAAAATGGCCGAAACGTTGTGACTATAACAACCAAGATGAGGAAGTCAGTCCAACAATCTAAATAAATGAAACATTGTATGGCTGTGAAAAAGTGTCAAAAATATGCTCTGAATGATGGATGATCTCCTTAATGTGCGACCTTAAGGGAAAATGTCAGATAGCCCATTATACAATTCTAGTTGTTAGCTTTCCAACGAGCCTTCATTTGTTAAATTGATCAATTGTCGCTGAGATTTGGAACATATAAAATAGTCAAATTGAATATTGAAATGCTCATATCTTTGGTGGTTTGGGAAAAACTACATGAAAATTTGCAGGATTTTTGAACATTATAATACTATTCTATGGTTAAAATTTTATGGCAATTGGCAAAAAAAAAACTATATCTTCAAATTAATAAGATATGCCCAAATTTTCCTACATTTGCATATATAGTATCCTGCAGGCCAGCTTCGGGTTTGCTGCTTCGATTGTCTCCCTTGCCAGGCCACTAATATACCACTTTTTGTTCTGTGAACTAGTTAAAATACTCGAGAAAATTACTTATGGATTAATAATAAAAAAACTAAAATACATTTTAGCATTTTAAATAAATCATATTAAATGGTATGATGTCTAAAAAGGATTATATTTTTATATGCCCTGTATATTTCATCAGAATTGTATTATATGTAACCGAACACTCTCACTTAATTCTGTGTATGTACGCCATAACGGACTATGAACTCAAATAGTGTTTAGCTTATCAGTTATTTTCACAGAATATTTTCCAAAAAAAAAATTCTTTTTAAATGTAATCTAGCGGTGTCTTTTCTATCAAGAATGAGACACGAATATCATAAGTAATACTTAGAGCGCAGTTGAACGTGTAAGCCTACATAGCTCAGTCGGTAGAGCATCAGACTTTTACGGGTTGTCTTCTGAGAAAGATATCTGAGGGTCTGGGGTTCAAGTCCCCATGTGGGCTTAATGCATTTTTTGTTTTCATAGTATTTGTTAACTTAATTGCAAACTCCTTTATGATCATTACTGTTTATAAGGCACATAAGGTACACCTATTTAGACAAATAAGGCAATCCCATTACAAATGAATAAACTGTTTAAAATATAATTATGTAAATAAGGTATAAAAAGACTTGTTACTTTACATAAAACATTTCAAAAAAATATGTGCATTATTGATTAAAAATTAGCAGTAAGTTGTTTGGATGATAATATAGTTGCGATAAAGGAAAATATTTTGTATTTATTCATCTATGTAAATAAATAGAAAAGATAATGATGTCGCTAAACTTTGAAAGCTATTTTTATTTCTACTGCTTCCTAGAAGTGCTTTTAATATAAACTAACTCACTTACTATGAGCTGGGCGTGAACATAATGCAATAGATGGCTCGTTGGTCCAGGGGCATGATTTTATCTTTGGGTGTGAGAGGCCCCAGTTTACAAATTTCAAACGAGCCCAAGTTTGTTTTTACTTTATATATATATATATATATATATATATATATATATATATATATATATATATATATATATATATATATATATATATATATAAATCATTTTCTGTCTAAAAAAAAACTCCAATGCCAGTTTCGCTAAGGAATAATAGGTCGGTTTAGTCTCCTGTAATTCGGTTTCAACCTCTGGAAGGTTAGAACGTAGACCCCTGATGTTGGAGAAGGAGACATGGGAGTGGGAGGGGGGGTCTACGTTGGAAGTGGGAGATCCGGGTTTAATAGTGTATTTTTTCTTGCAACTTTTCATAATGGAGTTTTGGGATTTGTGGACTAGGTCGATAGACTTGCTTAGAGTAGGACAGAAAGGGAAAGTAAGAGAGAAATAGAAACGAAGAATTTTTTTTGTAGCACATGATAAGGTAAAGCCGTAACAATTACCCACTAGTATGGCATCGAGAGGCCCCCACCAAAAGTTACTGCATGGTTCAGAATCCATTCACCAAATGGCAATATAGCAGCGCCAGTACTTTGCACCTGCTGATAGGACAACCTCTTTAGTGATTAATCCAAGAACTCTTAAAATTTGGTTTAACAATGAAACTATTACCAGTACCAGATGGGTGACCATTTAGGAATACTAGGCGCTGTATGTGCTCTCTGCTTATCTCGGCATTGTTTCCAGTCGTCTTGAATTTCTTTTTAAACAATGCCAACTTAACACAGTTCCACGAAAATTCTATGCACAGGCATTCTTACAGTGGATATGTATAGTCTGTCGAGACTGAACAAGGCTTTTTTTTTAATTTTTATATATATACATTTATACGTGCGTGCGTTCGTGTGCGTGTTTGTGTGTGTGTGCGTGTGTGTGTGTGTGTGTTTCTCTTTCTCTTATTTTTCCTTTAAGTACGAGTTAAATATTCCATTTTTATTATTTCTACCGTTGGTTCCCTATTTATTATTATTACTATGTTTTATTATTATTATTATTATTATTATTATTATTATTATTATTGTTATTATTGTTATTATTATTATTATTGTTATTATTGTTATTATTGTTATTATCGTTATTATTATTGTTGTTATTATTATTATTGTTGTTATTATTGTTATTATTATTATTGTTATTATTATTGTTGTTATTATTATTATTATTGTTATTATTATTATTGTTGTTGTTGTTTGTTATTATTATTGTTATTATTATTATTATTGTTATTATTATTATTGTTATTATTATTATTGTTGTTGTTGTTGTTATTATTGTTATTATTATTATTATTATTATTATTATTATTATTATTATTGGCTCACAAGGAGCTTTCACACAGATCATCAAAGATCTCTCCTTGAAAACAGCCTGTGGTGTTCCCTGGAAGCTGAACGACAAGTCTCTCCAGATTTCCAGTACTCTCCACCTCTTTTGATAACATTTGCAAATAAGTGTGCATTATCGCAACAGCTGCTTGCCATTGATTTTTCTTTGGCAGCGACCATTAGTCTTCACTGGAATGTGAGTGGCAATAAACCTCTCCAAGGTCACAGTTCTCTTCACACTTATCCATGGGGGAATAGGGTGGGGTTAGAGAACTTATTGATATGCAGCTTCAATGTTCTTGCTTCTATGTAGCAGTTTGTCTGGCCCGCGCATGTGGCGCATGTGTGTTAGTCTCTACATTCAAGGGTTTTCTTAATATTTCAGTTGTTTTCATGATTTTTCCAGTCATTCCTTTGATTCCAATTTCTCATATTCTTTTTTCAAAGTTTTTCGGGATTGTTCCTAGTGCTCCTACTATTATAGATATTATTTTGATTTTCTTCATCATCCATATCACTTTCAGCTCTCTGGCTAGCTCTGTGTATTTGCTCCGTTTCTCCTTTTCTTTAATATTCATCCTGTGGTCAGCTTGAACAGCAAAGTCTACGATTTGACAGGACTTTTCTTTCTTGTTAATTATTACGATATCCAGTCTTCTTGCTTGGATGGGTTTATCAGTTTGTATGCCCATTATCCATAAGATTTTGTGATGCTCGTTTTCAAGTACTGTTGTCAACTTATGTTTGTACGACTTGTCTTTGTGTTGAAAATACAGTTGTTTGCATAATTCCCGATGTACTGCCTTTCCCACTTGGTCGTGTCTGTTCTTGTATTCCTTTTGAGCCAGTTTGCTGTATTCAATTAGTATATGGTTTATTGTTTTGTCCCTTTGTCCACAGAGTCTGTATTTACTGTTTTCTTGTGTTTTGTCGATGTTTGCTTTGATGTGGTTGATTCTTATTGAGTTATGTTGCACTGCGGTTATTAGGGGTTCAGTTTCTCAGCTTATGTGTCCTTTTTGTATCCATGTCCAAGTGTTTGTTATTTTCATCTTTTGTCATCCTTATGAATATTCCATGTAGTTGTTTTTCTTCCCATTTTTATTTTCTCGTCTCATTCTTTATCTCTTTGTTTTCTGTTTTGTTGATTTTTCAGTGTTTCTTGCTGCCATGATTATCCTTTCCGTATTTTGCGTTATGTATTTTTCTAGTTTTTTTTTTTTTTTGTATCATGCACACAGTCTTCTATACAAACTAGACATCTCCCACTTTCTTTTCTTTTGATGTAGAGTCGGTCAACATCGTCCTTTGGGTGTAGTGCATTGTGTATGGTCATGAGTTTCCTGGTCTTCTGATCGAGCTGTCTCAGTTCCTCTTTGATTAACCCTATGGACGGTCCTGAGTATCTTACTAGTGATACTGCCTATGTATTTATACCTTTAATTAGGTTTCTGCTATATAATTTTGTTTCTAGAAGTTTTCTTGTTCTCCAGAGGTATTCCTTTCCAATTCTCGCTTTCATTTCATTATTATTATTATTATTATTATTATTATTATTATTATTATTGGCTTACATGGAGCTTTCACACAAGTCAACAAACGATCTGATTGGAAACCTGTGATGTTCTCTGGAAGCTGAGTGACAACAAATCTCCCCAGACGTCCAGCTCTCTCCACATCCTTCGATAGCATTTGCAAATGAATTTGCATCATCGCAACAGCCGCTTACCATTGATTTCTCGCTGGTAGTGGCCATTGGTTTATACTGGGATTTGAGTGGCACTCAGCCTCCCCAAGGTCCCAGTTCTCTTTGCACTTGTCCAGCCGAGGTCTGGTTAGTGCTCGCTCCTCGGTCTTTCAGTCCTTCTTGACCCTTCTCGGCCTTTTGGTATCATTTTTTTATTGGGGGAAACGGTGATGAAACTATGGGGGGATGCATGATGGGGATGTAGAACTTGTAGATATGCAGCTTCGGTGTTCTTCATTCCCTGTAACGCTTATTCGTTATATTGTCTTCTTGTATTATTCTCCGCATTCAAGGGTTTTCCTTAATATTTCAGTCATTTCCATTGTCGTTAGTCGTTGTACTTTTGCAGTTATTCCTCTGATTCCAATTTCTGACATTCTTTTTTCGAAGTTTTTCGGAATTGTTCCTAGTGCTCCTACTATTATCGATACTATTTTGATTTTCTTCATCATCCAAATCCCTTTTAACTCTTTGGCTAGCTCTGTGTATTTGCTTCGCTTCTCCTTTTCTTTCATACTCACCCACCGGTCAGCTGGGACAGCAAAGTCTACGATTTGACAGGATTTTTCTTTCTTGTCAATTATTACGACATCTGGTCTTCTTGCTTGGATGGGTTTGTCCGTCTGTATGTCCATGTCCTATAGGATTTTGTGATTCTCGTTTTCGAGTGCTGTTGCGGGTTTATGGTTGTACCATTTATCTGTATGCTCAAAATGCAGTCGTTTGCACAATTCTCAGTGTACCGCCCTCCCCACTTGGTCATGCCTGTTTTTGTATTCCTTTTGGCCCAGTTTGCTGCATTCACTTACTATATGGTTTATCGCTTCGTCTTTATGTCCACATAGTCTGCATTTGCTGTTTTCTTGTGTTTTATCGATCTTTGCTTTGATATGGTTGGTTCTTATTGAGTTATCTTGTGCTGCAGTTATTAGAAATTCAGTTTCTCGGTTTATACGTCCTTTTCGCATCCATGTCCAGGTGTTTCCGTTATTCTTTTTGTCATTCTTATGAATCTTCCGTGGAGTTGTTTCTCTTCCCATTTCTCTTTTCTCGTTTTGTCGTTGGTCTCTCTGTTTTCTGTTTTGTTGTTTTTTCGGTGTCTCTCGCTGCCATAATTTATTATTATTATTATTATTATTATTATTATTATTATTATTATTATTATTATTATTATTATTATTATTATTATTATTACAATTTCTGATATCATATTTTATGCCTGGTTGTTATTATTGTAATTTTTATACTGATAGGCTGATCATAACAAATGGACATAGACTATCAGCATCTTTTTTCCTCAGTCTTCCAGTACTTTGCGCAAGATTCTGGCGGTTCCCAACAAGGCAGTCTTCTGAAATACTCCAACATTGCAATGGATCCCAATTTTCTGAATCTACTCGTCAAATCCTTTTGTCACATCCTTAAGACCCCCCATCACAACTTCTACTTTCTTCAACTTTCACAATATTTTATCTCCCTTTTCAAGTTTTTGTACTTTTCGACTTTGACGTCAGCTGGCATTGTTATATCAATAATTATTACCTTGCGTTACTTTTTTTCAACAAGATTAAATCTGGTCTCCTTTCTTCAATCAAATTGTCACATTAGATATTCATATTTCACAATAATTTCACATTATCACTAACCCACCACCCCTTCTGGAATATGCTATTTTTCACTGCGTTCTACCCTCTTTTTATTTGTATATATCTCAATGGACATTTCTCACAGTATTGTCATGACGCCTCTTGTACTCATTTTTGGTTAACTTCTCACAACTACTGATGAGGTGTTTACATTCTCACATTTCTGCCCACAACCACTCAGCAATTGAGAGCCCAAGCCATCTAATGTCTGCATGCCCAATCTTATTGGCAGATGGCCTTTACACTGCCCGTTACAACAAAGTATGTAAGTACCTCCATTAGAAGATCTGTGGAGAGATGCAACTTGACAGAGCAACGAACATCTGGGAACATGAACCACCACCGATAACATCAAACGGAAAAGTGATCGTGTTCTATGACAAAGACATACAGGCAGGCAGATACATAAAAGACAAAGCTATCAAACCAGATATTATAATATGGAACAAGCCCGAAAGAACTGCGCTCATTATCGATGTCACAGTCCCAAATGATTTTGGCCTTAATAGAGCTGAACGGGAAAAAATAACAAAATATCAGGACCTAAAAAATGATCTAAAAACAACATGGTCTCTGAAATAAATAAACATTATACCGGTTGTGATAGCAGCAACTGGTTTAATAAAAAAGAACCTTCATAAATACTTAGAAGTAATCCCTGGAAGATCAAGCAGTAACGAGATATAAATAGCAGCCATAAAGGGAACATCATCTATTCTTAAAAGAGCCCTCGGATATAAATTTGAATCATAACAGAATCAAGTGTTAGCTCCAGGAGGGAGCCCCTTGATATCTTAAAACTTACTGAAGTTAAAAAAAAAAAAGGGAACTTATAGCCGTGTTATATTTCACATGATTTCTCCTGAGCGAGTGCTCTTGTCCGACACTTGTTGAAAATCATCGACAGGTTTTTTCCTTATCTATTATTATTCACTCACTAGGAGTTCTTACACAGGCCATCATCTGAGATTGCTCACTAACAAAGATCGGTGGTGTTCCCTGGAGTCTGGGTGACAACAAGTCTCCTCAGATTTCCAGTAAACCTCACCTCTTTCGACAACCTTTGCAAATAAATTTGCGCCATCGCAACAGTCGCTTACCATTGATTTCTCACTGACAATGACCATTGGTCTTCACTGGAATTTGGGTGGCAATAAATCTCCTCAACGTCCCAGTCCCCTCTGCACTAATCCTATGGCGGTCTGGTAACAAAGTACTCCCCCTATTATTTGCTCTATAATAGAGACGTTGTCTTGCCGTTAGACAACATACTGAGGCCGCGTAGAATTTACTACGGGGAAGAGGATCATGAGATCGCTCTGCAGGACATGCATCGGACCTTTACATTAGTCAGGAACAATGTAAAGAGAGCTAGGAAGAAAATGATAGATAGGGCCAACGAGAAAACAAAAGCAGTCGATTTTCAAGTTGGCGACTTAGTTTATTATAAAAATAATAGAAAAAAGGGAAAGCTAGACGTAAGATGGTCTCCATATTACGTAATAATAGAGAAGACGGGGCCAGTCTCGTATAGAATTAGAAGCCAACTGACGGGGGCAGTAACAAAAGCCCATGGGGAACACCTTCGGAAAGTAGAACTGGAGGAATGGGATATCCCCAACAAGCAAGAGGGCTGTAGAAAAACTACCCTGTCAGCACCGGTAGAGGATAGTAGTTCAGATCAAGAATCCTCTAGTGGGGAGGAAGAAAATTATCCCCAACAGAGCAATCGCCATCAACGAGAATCCCCAAGTCAGGAAAACAGGGTCCCGTTGATGGAACGGAAAATAATCACGCGTAGCATGGCGGCTGAAAGGGCTAAAGAAGTTGATGAAATATCGAAGGAAGATATATATAACTTAGTGCCCATGTCGTGCAGAGTTGATTATGATAGTAGGGATCAGCCAACCGTAGCTAGGGCTAGCACGGGGGTTGGGAACTCAGGTTATAATCGAACTGCGGGTCGGGAGCGCGGAACAGGATGTTTGGAGTGGTTAAGAAAATTACTCTGTTGATGTTAGGCAACATCCTTATCATAGGGAGTTCGGAGTTGCCACCATAATTAGAATCCTGGCGTTCTGGTCGAAATTTTTGTACTATATGCTGCCCACATTTTAAACAAGTCATTAAAATGTAAGACTCGTATTTAGTTAATTAGTCATATTAATTAAAGAGCCGAGGTAGTGGAGAATATTGGACAAATCGACCACTTCGGTAAAATTGGTAAATTTGCAGCGTATATTTTGTTGTTAAGTGCGGCCGATGCACTTATACCGAAGAAGACCTTATGCTTTTCGTGTTGCTGTTTATTTTTTTTTTTCTAAGTTAAACGGAAAAAAGAAATACAGTAAAAGGGATGAAAAAAAAATTGTGACATTAAAAACATTATTGGAAATATCGATGGACCGATAGACGATTGAAAAAAAAATATATGGTTAATGGAGGGGTGTTATGTAATGGATGGCTGGAACCATCATACATAACTGAAAAGAAAAAACTTCTTTAATAAAAGATTTAAAATAGTGGGCATCGAATAATCGATTGTCTACCAGTTGAAAAGAGAAAGTGCTTACGTCATAAACAGAGAAATCGGACGACGATTTTTTTGTTTACAAAACAAAGAAACGTGACATTCCTCGTAAGCTCTGGAAGTACAGATATTGGCATGAGTGGTAAATTCACGTGTCGCTCAGCTGAAGATAAAATCGAATGATCATCTGAGGTCAAGAACCGGCAAAGAAATTGTCAAAACGTGACTAAAGAACGCATGTTCTATTATCGATCAGCTGATTGACAGAACGCGTGGATAGGAAAAACAAAGCGACAAAATGCCAATAAAAACGGTGAATCTAAAGAGAGGGCTAGCAGAGAGAGCTAGCAGAGAGAGAGCTAGCAGAGAGAGGAGAAACAAGGGACAGCATGTGTTGCTGAAGACCGGATCGTTGAAGCGTCATTTTCCCTCCTCAGAGCACTGTGAGAAAACTGTTACTATCGCTGTGAACTTCAGAACCACCAAAAGAAAAAAGACGAACTGTTTTAAATTGTATAATATTGTAAAATATAATTTTATACAAAAACAAACGCAATTGTGAGTTACGTCTTTTAATGCATATTGTTAAGTTACGGCTGATTGTTCTAAGTTGTCAACCGCTTTGTTTTCAGGTTCAACGTTGTTATGACATTTTTGACAAATGACGAGAGGCAAGATAAGGAAAAAGTGCCAGTCTAAGGTGAGATAACTCACTAGTCTTAACTCGTTGTCATGACAACCGCTTAGTAAACAAGTGAACCCACTGACGAACGAACACAAGTTAGAATTTTATATAAATAATTCCTTTTCTCAACAGCTCTTTCTGTGTCCTCAAAAATTAACGCATTAATTTCTAAATCTAAACTGCAAAACAAATCTAATAAGATTCGATATCAATATCAATAAAGTCTATTGAATTTTTGGTAGATCAGATGCTTAATTACATGAATTAAAAACTTGTGACTCTAGTATATATAATAAAACAAATAATAACTTATGAAAATATATAGCAGTTAAGCTGCAGAACTCTTCAACATCGCTCTAGAGTTTGACGAACTATATATATATTATTGATATAGTCCAGGATGAAATTCACATCATTAAGAAATTTACAAGATCAGTTTTAATCAATAATAATGATCAATGGATAAAAACTAAAATGAAAAACTCTTTTGATCTATACATACATGCTTTGAATTCTGCAGAGGCATCGGATATCATTGGGTTATTTATTTTATATACCCTCACAAATATATTTTATCATAAAGATATCGGCCTCTATAGAACTGATACATTAGTCATAAGAAAGCATTTGCGCTCACAAAACAAAGGTGATGGAAATGGATAATATCGTTAAAAATTCCAGGAAACAATAGTTTCCAAGATATGAAGAAATTATAGTTTCAAAATATGGGGTATCACTTTTCCATATTAATTTAACGTAAAATGAATACCTACTTTATAGCCACTTTTTTTTGCTGGGAGGTGATTAGCGTAAAATGAACACAATTTGACGTAAAATGGGCACTCACTTTATGGCCACCATTTGAGGGGGAATTATCTTTGGATTTTTTACCACGTGGACAAAGAGGCAGTTTCAAAAAGTGGGAGATCACTTTTCTATATTAACGTAAAATGATGCCCCACTTTGTGTGAGGGGAAGTATGGTAATTTTTTAGGGGGTGTTTATTTTTTGGGGGGAGGGGGCTGCCAAAAAGTTTGAAATTTTTCGTTTTACTTAATTTGATGTGGAAAAGACAAGAACATGGAATAACAGAAATAACAATGAAATATTAAAATAATTTGCTTTTAACTAATAAAAACAAAGAAAAATCTGTGTGATGTACTTACCAGTGACGGAAAAAATTCTCTTGGAACCTTTTCTCTAAATCTTCTCTAGAAAACACTCTGATTTCACTGGGGGTGGAGATTTTTAGATTATGGAGTATGCTGATAACAATTCTGACATTTAAAATATGCGCAAATAAATAATTTCCCACTTTTAAGACGTTGCTTTTTTCAACATTAACATGTAGTGCTTTTATTTGACCGCCAGTGGGAAAATGCTTCGTTTGCGCATATTTTGAATGTCAGAGTCGTTATCAGCATACCTGATAACCTAAGGGGCAGGCAATTCAATTATGATTCCTCCTTCGCTGACTTATGCGCTGACTTATGTCTGTATAATGTAGTTGTGTGCACTCGTCTAGCTGTAAACACTATCAATAATTTCCCCCACTCTTTATCTCTGCTTAAACCTAAACGTAGATTCCATGAACAAAGCTTCTTTCTTAGAACTGCACGCCTGTGGAACTGTCTTCCATTTTCCTGCTATCCAGCTGACTACAATATGGTTGTCTTCAAGTCCAACATAAACAAGTTCTTGATGAGCCGTTCCACTTAAGTTAACAAATTTACCGAATTTCCATTACTAACGATTATTATATTGTCCAATTGACTACTGTATACTCTTAACCCTTATCCTCGAATGGTCTCTGGGCCTTGAGAAGTGGTGAAGCCTATGTAAAAAAAAATTATGTAACAGTTTGTTATGGTCAATCTCATTTCTGATGAACAGGTACCTAGCCAAGTATTGTTCCATAAATTTTGCATTTTCACCCACTCTTTAGTATCGCGCCACAAACGCTTTATGTTTTGTGTATGTATATTGGGATCTTCCTGGTCGACAAAATTTTCAGAATAGTTGACGACGAAGTAGCTGTTATACTTGTTAAGGTTGTTGTAGGCTTTCCAGCCGTCACTATATATGACAGAACGTGGTAACACATATTTTTGAATTAGAGGCAGTAAAGTATTATCTTCATTCGTCTGAGCCTGCTAGAGGGAGGACGAAACTACATTTCGACACTCACTCTATTTCTCCAAAGAGCCAAATCTGTCCGTGGATTTTTACTTGCGCCGAACAATGAGGTTTTCATTTATCTCAACTGCAATTTCTTCACCTTGTATATGTTCTTGATTTTGTTGCTAACTTTTACAGACTTCTGAACAGAAAGTTCGTCAATCTATACTTGCATGTTTGAAAATATTCAGATTGTCCATGGCAGTCTTATGATCCTTAGTATGCCGAGGATAATGATTAACAAACAACATTATTACACCCCCCCCCCAAAAAAAAATGCAATCAAATAGTCTTTTGCCTATTAGAAATTTACATAAGATAATTTCCAAATATTCTCACTTAAGAAAGCATTCATATTAAACAGAAGCTACGGTTGTATTTTCTATCACGAATGAGACACGAATCATATAAAGTTTGTTTAGATAAGTATTTAGAAAGTAATAGTATATGTGAGTCTTACATAGCTCAGTCGGTAGAGCATCAGACAATTACAGCATAGGAGACAGAGGGATGTAACATTTCGTCGATGGGACAGAGGTTGAAGCATAGCTGACAGTGTGGGACCTATTAGGTTAGCACCTCTCTTTTGAACCCTGTTTAAGAGTGAGAGACTAGCAGCAGATGCACCAGCTTAAATGTGGCAACAATACTCCATACATGGGCGAATGGTGGCCTTGTAGAGGTACAGGATACTTTCAGGTGTAAGTAACATTCTAGCATGGTAGAGAGAGCCCACCTTCTTCGCAGCAGACTTAGCAATGCCCTCAATGTATCTGTTCCAACTCATGATCCCCGAGGAGTTTGAACGAAGTATTTTCAGATAATGTATCTTTAGCCATAGCTATAAGTGGTTGAGAAGGTTTCTTGTGTTTATTAAAGAAAACAAGCTTAGTCTTGACAGCATTGAATGTGATCGTCCATTCTACTACAGAGGTCTTCCTCTAGGTTTTCCGCCTTGCCTTGGATATGTGTTCATTTGTTTTCCCCTCATATCTGTTATAGAACAGGGTGCCGAGACATTTTTTCAGGAAGGTCATTTATGAATATCAGGAATAATAAAAGTCCAAGAATCGGCTCCTGAGGTACACTTGCATATAAACTAATTAGCTTTTTATGACCTGAATTATGATGTAGATGTTTAAAAAAATGTTTATCGTTAATTTTAGTTAGTTTAAAGGGTAATGATACTATGATTGTCTTCAAACTGGAAAAATTATGAAGTTGAATAGTTAAACTATCACTGAGATTTTTTTTTCTTTTTGCATTTCATAAACTTATCTTGATTATCATCCATAGTGCTTGAAAAGTGTGTTTATGACAACAAACGAAATCCTCCACTAAGACAGATAGCAAAGTACTGAATGTAAGCAACGGACAGTTGCAATCTGGAGGTATCTGGCATCTACCCAGATACTAAACTAATACGTACAAGGCGTGTTTGAATCAACTACAACTTTATTTATGCAGTTATATTCATTTATTTATGACTGAACGAATTAGTTCAACCAGGTCATAAGACGTTACTTAAGTTTTAAAAAATAAAACTTGTTGGGCTCGTCGATTATTTCTGAGTGGTGAAAGAAAATTACAAATAAATAATTTGTAAAAAGAAATTATTTACCTTGTAGTAGAGGGTGATTATTTTGAGAATACGTGTCTCCGTGTATATATAGGAGTTATGACATTTTATTTATTAATAAATCTCACCTGTCTGTTTAAATGCATGTATGTATGTATGTATGTATGTATGTATGTATGTATGTATGTATAAAACTTTCGACAGAAGCGACGGATTTTCTAGAGATCGGTATCGTTTTGAAACGTGACGCTTCGGACGACAAATATCGAAGAATTGGCTAAAACATTAATTACTTCACCCTCAACTAGGTACTTTTTACAGGAAGGGATCGCGTTTTTCGCCAATAAAGTAATCTCCTCTTTTCGATTGTCTAGTCTTAATTTAAACATACATCACTTTCGGTTTGGCGATGGACGCAACAGCAAACACGCCCCTTTTTTTCACATTCTTTTCCTCCTTTGCGGTACGGGTTTGAGCCTGCCAGCCTACTAAAACCCTTTTTCTTTTTTTTTTTTTTTTTGCTCAACACACACCTCCAAACACCCAGGCAACCCCGAGCACCCATGCTAGTATTTTTATAATTTAAAAACGAACCATGAATTATCTGAATTAATTACAGTTATATCTATATATCTATTTCTCAACCTATATACTCAACGAACTTTTTCTACAGGCTTGAAATTTGGTATATACGGTATTCAAACATGTGCAAAACATTTTAACCGATTTTCATCCAAAAAAAATGGCTGCTAAGGAGTCAACATTAAAAAAAATTGTTACGTGGAGGTCATCGGATTTTTATCTGTTTGCTAAATGCTTCACGAGTGCGTATGCATGAATGGGTAACATTACATATTCCTTATATAAATAATAAGAAATTTAAAAACACTTCTTGAAGACCATGTCAGGCTTGTCTAATGGTTATCGTACTTGACTCACTGTCTTTAGGTTTTGTTGCGATCTCAGCTCGAGTATTTATTTTTACGTACAAGAATAAAACTGTTTAGAAAAAAAAAAACATAATACTCGCATGAACATGTCTCAGTTTGTTTTTTGTTTTTCGTTCTTCGTCTTATTTTTTATAGGAGGGTAGTGTTACGTTTAATATAAGCAACGTCAGGTGCATCTGTAAGTCTCATATTCTATAAAGGTGAGAATAAGTGTGAGGATACTTCTCAACATATATTTAACGAATTTTTTTATCTAAACACTTGAAATTTGGTATTCAGACATGTGAAAAACTTTTTAATCGGTTTTCATCCGAAAAAAAGGACTGCTAACAGGTCGAAATTGAAAAATTGGTACATGGGAGGCCACCGGACTTTTATCTGTTTTGAACTGCTTTACGACTGCGCATGCACGGACGTAAGATTTTCTTATGTTAAGTATGAGTTGGTTTGAGGAACTTTTGATCTACAGACTTAAAAATTGGCATATAGGATATTCAGATATGTGAAAAATTTTTAATTCGTTTTCATTCAGAAAAGGGCTACTAAGGGGGTCAAAATTGAAAAATTGATATGTGGGAGTTATCGGATTTTTTCTGTTAGCTAATTGTTTCACGAATGCGCATGCATAAATAGTTCACATTACAGATGACTTTTGTTAATAATAAGTAGGTTGAAAGATCGTGTCACAGCAGTTATCGGTTGATTGTTTTTTTTACGGCATATCAACCCTTTTCAGGTTATTTAATGCCGAATCCAAAGATTTTGAAGAAAATCTTTTAATAGAATATTTGTTGTTTTCAAGTCGGTTTCTATTTAACCCATAGTTGGAACCCTAACAGGTACTATCACTCCGGGTCAGAGTGGACCTGGAAGCAATGGCTTCACACTCCATAAAGCCCGCAAGTTAGGGCCTCGCCACTGGATATAGTTTAAGGTGTGGTTATCATACTTGACTTATTGTCTTTAGATTTTGGTTTCGATCCCAGCTCGAGTATATTTTCTTCTTTTAATAACAAGAAGTGAACGGTTTAAAATAAAACATAATACTCGCGTGCACATGTCCCAGTTTCTGTATGAAGTAAAATATAATATTATGTATATTTTATGAACAGGTAACACCGGGCGACCTACTAGTTAGCGATAAAAAATACTGGATATAAATATATATTATTAGGAATGATAATAAAACAAATATATAAAGACAATTATGAATAATGAAACAAAGCGCCTTCTGGGTTCGATATGTCTTGCCGAAAAAGAGGGAATGAAGAGACTCTTTCGAAACCCGGAAAATGTAAAATAGACGAACGAACAACGTATGAAAGCAACGAAAACACGAACACAAGTCTTAAAATTTCAAAGTTAATTTTATTATAAAAATAAACTATGGTAAGGGGGAATGAGATTAAATAGAATAAAAAAAAAACACATTATGAGGATATGGAAGGGGTATCTTAATCTACTCTCTGAAAATGCCGACGAAAAATATATCAGTACATATAAAAAAAAATGGCAAAATACAGAACTCGCCAGTTCAATATACTAGAGAGAGGTATATATAGAGAGAGGACTTAAAGTTTTTACTTTTCTTTTTTCTTTCGTTTCGGGCGGTTGGGTAAAACAGATGTCTTCAACATCCGTCTCTTCGCTAGTCCACAACTCGAATCTATATTTGTAAGATTATCGCTGCCGACATTACCTCCTTTCGCTGTTGCAATGGGGTTTTCTCTGACGTTGTCTCCTTCGCTGTTGGGATGGGGTTTTCCCCGACATTATCTCCTCCGACGATGTCAAGTCGTTTCTCTTCCTCTTTCGTTGTCGGGATGGGATTTTTCCTGCATCCGCCCGGCGCGGCGGCTCAGCTGAGAGTGTACAAAGAATTCTCCTTCCCTCTCCCCCTCTCTCATCTCCGTACTTTTCTTATCCTTCTCTTTCTTTGTTCGCTTAGTACCAGGACTAAAAGGGGCCAGAAAGTGTGTTGCTAACCGGGTACCTGTCAACTCGCTCTCATCTGCTGAACGTCTTTCTCACCCCTCTCTCTTTCTCCTATACTCTCTCTCTCTCTCTCTCTCTCTCTCTCTCTCTCTCTCTCTCTCTCTCTCTCTCTCTCTCTCGTAATAGGTTTGGCTTCTCTTTCATTCTCTTTTTTCATTTTTGCTTCGGCGACAATCAAGCAACAAATAAAACGATACATTTTTCTCCGGCCTAAAATAATATTTTGAAATTTTCTTAAAACATATAATCTAATTAAAGGATTATGTAATAATATAAAGAATGAAACAGAACTGAACAGACATTGATATGCAAATTAGTAACTTTTGCGTATGTCATTTGATAAATAATGAATACCGTTCTGACATCCTTTTTTATTAAATCATTTTAATTAATTACTCTTGAGATTTACAAAATTATTCAACATTTATAAGCAAACTAGCAGGCCGGCCGGCATAGCCCGGTTGTAAAATATGCTTAAATATGACATTTTAATGAATACAGATTTCGTATTTATTATTATATTATACTGGACCCAATATATAGAAATGATTTAAAAAGTTTAAAAAAAAAAATGACCTGTGCGCCACGACCGAGAATCGAAACTAAAACGTTTAGCTTACGATTTACGTGTTTCTTTGACGTTAATGCTTGAGCTATGAAGACATGTTTGTTGCAAGGCTAAAAATTAAAACATGAACCAATAGCTATTTCGTTACGCATGCATATTCGTATGCTGTCGTTCGACCTTTACCTGGAAATTTTCACTCTTTTGTCTCGATTTTCCCTAAACGAAACAAAAGCTATGCAATAGTTATATTCTATTTATTTCGGACTATTACCCTTATCTTTTTCTTAGTTGCTTCACGACGTTTCGGCCAACTATTCCTCTGGGATAAGAACTCTGAATCTCCTGACCGCAGCCACTGCAATTAGTTATTGTCGTCTCACCACGTTTTTGGCAAGTTTCGCATTGGTTCCAATACTCTATATATGAAATTTCATGTCTGTAGACCAAAAACTGACAGAGGAGTTTGGTAGGCAAAATTGTTTAAACAAATATATATACGCATACATAAATACATATAGAAAGTGGTTTGTGTTTAACTTTTTTACGCAAATATTACGCAAGTATAAATCATGTAGAATATCTGCATGAATATAATTACACGTAATAGTTAACTAAAGACTATAAGAAAATCGAAAAAACTAATAGGGCAATTATCTATATATGCGAGATCAAAGTGTAGAATCGTTCTGATGCTATACTTAAATTTATTTGTCCTTCGTCAATGAAAGGGAAACCTTCTTTAATGAGACAATTATTAGTTTTAGTCCTAACCAGAGTGCCCCTTTTGCTTTTCTTATGCGAAACTGATTTTCCCTCATATTAAAAACGACCTTGTCTCACATTTAGCTTTCGTGGTGGAAGCAAATAAATACGAATAGGAAAAAGGTCATTGGCATTCAGGCCGGGATGAAAGTGTAGTATCTGTTCTGATGCTACACTTAATTTAATTTGTACTTGGTCAATGGAGGGGAAACCCTCTATGCTGAGACATCTACTGTCAGAGTGCCCTTTTTGCCTTTTTGGGGGAGAGCTGGTTTTACCCCACATTAAAAATGACCTTGTGTCACATTTTGCTTTCTCGGGGAAGCAAATAAATACCAATAGAAAAATGGTTTTTAATATGAATACACACACAAAAAAATAAATTATAGGAATATAGTTAAGAAAATCAAATTACAACTAACACCAAACAACTAATTCGAATGAGCTGTTTAAAATATAATTATAATTATAATTATAATTATATTATAATTATAATATAATTATAATATAATTATAATTATAATATACTAGCATTTCAACCCGGCATTTCTCGGGTGTTTGGAGGTGTATGTTGAGCAAAAAAAAAAAAAAAAAGAGGTCAACTTTTTTTTAACTTTGACCCCTATTATGACCCCATAACATTTATTATTTTTGGCTCAACTCAAGTTATTAAGTTAGATCCATGTACAAGGAACCTATATTTAAAATTTCGAGTGTTTAGACCCAAAATTGTCGGAAAAGTTTGGTAGAGTTTTCAAAGGTCAAATCGTTGAACTTTGACCCCTTAACAGCCAAATTTCTGGCCGAAAACGGATCACAAAATTTTCTCAAATCTCAGTACCCTGTATATCAAATTTCGAGTCTGTAGACTAAAAATTGACAGAGTTATTGTGCACGCACACACACACACACACACACACGTTCACTTTTATATATATATAATATAATAGATAGATTGATTATAAAGACTTGCTTGAAAAAATAGTGTATTTTAGTGTTGATTTTTTACAGCGTTATAACTGATGTCGCTAAACTTCGGAAGGCTATTTTTATTTCTACTACGTCCTAAAAACCTACGAGTGTTTTCAATATTAACTGACCTACTTAATATACGGCGTGTATGGACATAAAATAATTGACTCGTTGTCTATCGGTTTGAGTTTCGTTTTGAGTGCGAAAGGTCCTTCGTTCAAATCATGGGCAATCTCAGGTTTATGTTTTTATGAATAATTATTTGGAGGAATGGGGGTCTTAAAAGCTACTTTCTTTTCAAAAATAAAACTATTAATTCCGTAAGAGATATTAACTGTCAAACTGAGTTGACGATGTTCGATGGAAAATATGATGTTGTGTATATTTTTGCTTGATTTTATATATTTTTAGTCTATGATTGATGATTATTGACTTAATCAGATGCATGTGACATCAGTAAAAACCTTATTCCATCACTCTTGAGTGGTAACAATAACCTCGTTTAAGTAGAAGCGATACTCTACTCTCAATTGGAAAAAAGTGCACATCAGCAGTTCTTTTTCACAATAACAGTGTGATAAGTATTCATTTTCAAGATCTCGCACATACTATGAAAACCCAAATTTCGTCCTCTCTCGCCTGATCGACTTTCAGAGACAATACTAATGTATGCGTCACAATACAATCCAATGCTATTTGCGGCAAAAGCCATAATTAGATGCAACGAGAGACTTTCATCACTGCACCAGCAACACTGTACCAGCATATATACACGGCTCAACAAACTGATATATACACAGTTCATAGAAACAGTTCATGCATACACATCTGCACTAGCAAAACAGGTATATTAATGCACACGCATACATCTTTACAACTATCCCATTTACACAGCTGTAAGCGCATACGGCACCGGTCGAAATGAACATGTTTGCTCATTTTTTAAACTCTTCGGACTTTTTTTTTCATTTTTTAAACTCTTTGAACTCTCATTCTTTACGAACTCTCCATCTTTCCTTGTTGCAAAACGTTCTGGAATGAAATTAAGTTTTATTAAATTAAATTCAGTTCACATTTTCTAAACGAAACAAAAGCTATGCAATAGTTATATTCTATTTATTTCGGACTATTACCCTTATCTTTTTCTTAGTTGCTTCACGACGTTTCGGCCAACTATTCCTCTGGGATAAGAACTCTGAATCTCCTGACCGCAGCCACTGCAATTAGTTATTGTCGTCTCACCACGTTTTTTGCCAAGTAAGCCTCTGGCCGGCTTTGGGTAGGATTGAAACCGTTATCTTCAGACAATTCTCACCTGGAACTGTAGAGATTCAACTGCGCCACGGGCCCCGAAGGGCGATCAAAGTTGAAATATTTGGTCCTATAAATTCATTTTTATTTATTATCTGATCATCCATGGTCGGATCTGTACCGAATGGTATATATATTATTTTAATTGCAATTCATTATCGAGAGGAGTATTATTTATTAAGTTTTATTTATTGCGGACTATTCATTTTTTTAGTTGCTGTTTCACGACGTTTCGGCCAACTATTCCTCTGGCCTTCGTCAGGTGGTAACTACAACGGGATAGGAACTCTGAATCTCCTAACTGCATCCACTGCAATTACTGCCTTTCGTAGTTGTTGTCGTCTCACGTCGTGAAACAACTAAGAAAAAGATGCGGATAATAGTCCGCAATTAATAAAATTAATAAATAATACTCATCTCAATAATAAATTCCAATCAAATAATAGTTATATTCTAATTAACATAAAAAATAACTAACTTTTAAATGTTACTTTCAGCTTAGATGAAATACTTATGATCGCACTTAGCAGATAATACTGACTCTAAATAACTATAAATGAAGTTAATTTTGTACATAAACTAGCAGGCTACCCGGCGTTGCCCGATCGTAAATTATCTTTAAATATATTTTAATTTATGCAGAGTCCATATTTATTATTTTAAAATCAATTCTCTACTGATTATCATATTATACCCAATATGTGGTAGTAATTTGAAAAGATAAAATGAAAACGTGGAACTTGGGTGTCATCGGTGGGAATCGAAACCAAAGCATATAGCTCTCCAGCTGTATTCGTTGCCCTCTGAGCCACGTCCATATAAAAATTTAAAATAGCGCTGTTTAACCTCTAAATGTATATTTGCGCATGCGTAGAAGAGTCCTTTGTCGATTTATGCCTGCCAAGTTCCATTTATTTCAATTTTCAATCTTGACCTCTTATCAGTGATTTTTGCTGATTACAATCAACTTTAATTTGTTCCACAGCTCCAACCCCCCTGTATATCAAATTCCAAGTCTGTAGACCAAAAATTGATAGAGTAGTTTTGTAGAGACTGTTCCTCAGGTAGACAGACAAGGTCACTATACACACACACACACACACACACACACACATATATATATATATATATATATATATATATATACACTAACCCTTATCCCTGAGTGGCTTCCGGGCCTTGATAAGTGGTGATCACTGTGTAAAAAAAAACAAATATATATATATATATATATATATATATATATATATATATATATAGCGTGGTCATCTTAAAAGTAGCTCAGAAAAATGTAGTAGAGAGGAGGAACATTCCTTTATCGTTTAAATTACCTGCAGCATCGTTTAAATTACCTGTAGTATTGTTTAAATTACCTATAGTGTTATAAAAAATGCTGGAAGCGCTGCCCGTTGACATCTATGCATTTCTGGGCACGTTTAACAACGTTTGCAGATATTGCCCGTAGATATTCTCTGGTGATTCTCCTAATGTGAGGATTATTTTCATAAACTTTTTGTTTTAAAGTCCCCCAAAGATTTAAAAAAGAATCACATGATGACAAACCCAGGGAACATGGTGGCCATAATTTCGTTACATTTTTTTTAGTTTACGGTTATTATTATGTCAATACCGTCTCTTTTCGTTATTATTATATCAATACCGTCTCTTTTCGTTATTATTATATCAATACCGTCTCTTTTCGTTATTATTATGTCAATTCGTCTCTTCAGAAAAATTAGAAATTATTTGTTTACGTAGAAAAAATGCATGACAGTATAATGTTGCAAGAAGAAAATAGATTCATAAAAGACCCAACATTTCTGGTCTATTGGCTACTAAGCTACCAGATCATAAAAAAAACTTGAAAAAAAAATCAATATTTGAAGATTCGGAAGAGGGTTCAGCTTTACATACCGCGTTCTAGTAAATCGATTCCTTTACACCCCTTGGCTCCTCCAGCCCCCATCTGCCATTATTATTGTTTTCTTCTCTTTTTTGCGACTTTTAACTTTGAAAAAAGTTAGATCTGCCCCCCCCCCTGTCATTATTTTTTTATTTATTTACGACTTTTTAACAGGTGTTCTTGCATCTAACGACCCGCGCTATTTTTTTAAATAGTGCTAGTCTACCCGTTGGCCCTTAAAGGTTAAGATAAAAATTGTTTAAAATAAAAAGTGATTTTGACATTATATTGTCTTTTATTGTCTTGAGAAAACATTTTTTAAGTGATGAGTGAAAAAAAACAAAACTCAGGAAGCCTTCAGTACACTACTACAAGCACTAATTAAAATTAAGGAAGCCCTACTAAAAGCACTACTAAAACAAAGTTTCTACTTCTCCCCTTATTGAAGAGAAAATATTTTTAGTAAGGCCTAAAAATATGTCAGAATCCACAAGAGTGTTACTAAAACAGTAAATATGGTTATAAATATGAATCTAGTTATATATTGTATATTTATATTTAAATCATTTTTTTAACTCAACAGGGTTAAATTACATTCATTTATTTGTAAGGAAAACACGTTAAAATAAGTTAAAACAAAAATATATTTTTGAATGTTTGCATGTTTTAAATAGCAGCGGTGGCTTTTAATCTTTTTCAATTATTTTTGTGTATATATATATATATATATATATATATATATATATATATATATATATATATATATATATATATATATTAAACACTATAGATCTAAGCAAAAATAATGAAAAATCTGTGTAATACACGAAACGGAAGTATTATATTCCAAAATCACAGTATCTTTCCACCTCCAAAAAGTCCTTTAAAATTAATAAACTTAGGTTGTCGGAAATAACTTTTAAAATTCCAGGAAACAAATAGTTTCTAAGGTATGAAAAAATTATAATTTCAAAAAAGGGCATTCGAAAATCTATAAAAGCGGTCATTTTAAAGAAAATTTTGGAGGTGGACCTAATGTAAAAAATTACCATTTTTTTATTCTATGTGTGAGGTTTGAAATATCAATGCAACACAATTATCAAAAAAAAAAAAAAAAAGCGATGATTTAAAAAATTAATAAATACAGTATTTAATTTTTTGTTGTTTTCAAATATTTTGTAGCATTTATTTTTAATTATTTTATTGTATGAGGTGCGAGATTTGAAATGTACATACTGCAACGCAATTATTATCCAAATAAATTTTCTTTTTTGTTGTTAGGAAAGAAAAACCAGTGAAAAATGAAGATACTAGAACTAATACATAAAATAAAATATAGAAAAAACAACAAAACAAAAACGAAAATTCAACAAACTAAAAAAATTCAAATATTTAGCAGCAATTATTATCCAAAGAAAAAAAAAGCGGTAATTAAAAAAACTAGTTTCGTTTCGTTTCCTTAGAGGAGAATTCCATGTTTTCGTTCATGAATCATCTTCCGCTCATGAATACAACTTTGAAACGAACTATTTTACATTTCGGTATCGGGTAAGGACTTGGTCAACATTACCCATTTATTTTTAGAGACCAACTTTTGCTTGTATCTATAAAAACATAAAACGTCAACACTTAAGAAAAAAAGAAGTCGGGTATTTTCCAATGTAGACAACAAAATGAAAAAGTGGTCAAAAATGCTAATAAATAAAAACACAAAAAAGTAGGTTAAACATCCCAACAGTGCTTAGCCTACAAGCGATTTACATTGAATAATACCCAATTAATTTCTACTGAGACAATATTCATATCACATGTAAACTATGATTGTATTTTCTATCACGTACGAATGAGACACGAATCGTATAAAGTTTGTTTAGATAAAATGTATTTAGAGTTTTCATCTGTGTAAGAGCCTACATAGCTCAGTCGGTAGAGCATCAGACTTTTACGGCTAAAACTGTGAGTAAGTTATCTGAGGGTCTGGGGTTCGAGTCCCCATGTGGGCTTAATACCTTTTTGTCATATATATATATATATATATATATATATATATATATATATATATACCACAAAAAAGGTATTAACCCACATTAGGTACATATATATATATATATATATATATATATATATATATATCCACATTAGGTACATATATATATATATCCACATTAGGTACATATATATATATATATATATGTACTCTGTATATGTATGTGTTATATATACATATATATACACACACACATATATATGTGTTATATATACATATATATACACACACATACATATATATATATATATGTGTTATATATATATATGTGTGTGTGTACTCTCTCTCTCTCTCTCTCTCTCTATGTACTCTACTAGGGACGATTTTTGCGAGTAAAGTTTAAAACGTTTATTTGCTTTCAAACGCAGATAGTGTCGAGTCTTGATCGAACAATAAAATGTCTGACATTAGACGTCCATCTGGAAGTCTCCATAATCTTTCAAACATCGAAAAATTATACAGGTAGAAGATTACATTTTCGCACGATTCGTGACATTTATTGGATGGGTTTTTATAAGTATTTTGTTACATTTTCGATTTTTGAGCGATTATCGGGACTCCTTAGATGACCGGCAAATATCAAACATTTTCTTAGGTACATAAAAAGTAACTTTTTTTTAATTACATTTTCGTTTTGTTGGCTATACTGGAAAATATCTCAAACCTTTCATTTGTTTTAATGTCTGATTCTCGCTTATGATTCGGATGGTCTCGTGTTCAAATCGTGGAGCATCCCGATTATAAATTGTTTAGCATGTATGAAATAACTATTGATCTTTTTGGAGTATTCTGATAATTTTACTAATTTTTTTAACTCTCAATATTTGTCCACATTTTTAATACAAGCTTTCAGTTACATACATTTCGAAACTTCTTCAAAAGAGATTTTTTTTAAACCTGATTTTCTTTCTCCAATGAAGAAAACACCAAAATTTTCAATTTTTACTTTTTCTTTATTTTTCTGTTTTCGTTTATAACTTGTAGAATTTGTGCAGTCAGGGCGTGGTGTTGGAAATAGTACGATGAGTGAAAGTTCCAATAATTAGTGTCAGTTACACGGTAAAATGAAATGCGAATGTCTGTATGTGGCTTACTTGCCATGAAATATTTTCATACTGATACTAAGCTCTACTGATGTGTTTTGATAAAGTTATCTGAGGGTCAAATGTTAAGCCCCGCTTTATTCGCTTGCAGTCATTACGATGTTGTTGTCATTCACTGAATCACATAATTACATAATTATTTGCAGTCATTAATGTTTATATTTACATACTACACGCATATATTGGCTCATTTACTTTTATTATTTAACTCCATATTAACAGTTTGACTCTGAATGAAATTTGCAAAATCCTTTGATCATTTATCCTAAATAAGCAGCAACTTTTGCCAGTGTCCATGAAAGATAACACATCAACTGTTCGGTAAAAAAACGAAAATTTCTTTCGCTTATGGTGCGGACGGCCTCGTTTTCATAAAGAAAAATTGTCAATGAAAAAATGTGTTGATGCTTGTCAAACATTAGTAAATTCTGAAATAAAGCCGAGAGACAAAAGAACACATTATCTTTATTCTGAGCTCCCAACATCAACAGAGATTACACCATTCCTTTAATGATCCGGTCCCTGTTGATTTTGCGGTGGGAGTTTAATTCTGTGCAGTTCTAGGAGGTCCACCATCCCAGGCCTTGCCTTCTCCCTTTGAGAAGGGGTTAGTTTATTGCTAATAGTCTGAGCCGCCCTCATGGAAATGTCTGGGCACTTTTTGCAGTTCGTAGTGCCTCTCCTTGGGGTGCTGACTTCTCAATCCTACTTTTTAACCCTGATTAAGTTCTTGCAGTGGGAGTGAAATAAACAATTACAGTCTTAAGCATGAAAAAAAAAACCCAAAAAAACTAAAGAGTTATGTCTTTAATTTTTCTCATACTTAAACTTTTTGATAATTTATTTTTCAACAGAGTCCCCTGTAGTGCACGATACTTAAAACTTTTCATACTTCATTTGCGTGTCTTAAATTTTTTTGAATTCACGAATAAATGTATTTACATTTTCACATTGTACTTGTTAGAATTGTTTGTATCTGTCTTTGCTCTGTTAACTATAGGTAAAAATACTCGACAAAATTGATTAATCTATAATATAAAGCTGAACGTGTGTGTGTGTGTGTGCATGTGTGTGTGTGTGTGTGGTTGACTATTTTTAAAAACTGATTACATATAATGATAGAAGATGTATCGAGGATCAGGAATGGGCATGTTTAATCTGGCAGAACGGTGGTTCATAAAAATTGTGGGGTCTGCGTTCGCGCCTGGACCCCAAAGTATGGAAATAAAAAATGAAAAAAAAAACGTTTACAAGTGTTTTTGATATAGATGTACATAATAATACTTTGATAAGTATGTTTCAACTTAAATAGGGATGGTATAATAAAATTGCGGGGTCTGCATTCGCGCCTGTACTCCATGGAAATATGGCACAAACTTTAACAAAGACTTTTCATGTGTATTTGCGTAAGTATACTTTGATAATTATGTTTCAGTTTGAAGAAATTGGTATAATAAAATTATTGTGTGTTCGGTCGCGCCTGACCTCCATAGAACGTAAATATGTCACAAAGTTTAACAAGGTTTTTTAAAAGGGGCGAGGGTCCACAATAACACCTTAACTTTAATCTTAATTCACGTTAGCTTTTATTTATTTTTTTAGTTGAATCATATTGTGTCCAATAAATTCACCTCATAGATTCACGTTCTTATTAAAGTGAAAGGTCCTTCCCCCAAATATCGGGACTTTAGACAATTCTCGACACAAATTCTGCATAACTCTGGGTTTTTTTTCCTTCTCCACTTGCACGTGGCATTCTTTCGAAAATAGATAAATAAATAATAAGAAATAAGAACGTTACTTGTTATCGTTTCAAAAGAAGGAAAACATCCTACTCACGTGATTACATGTCTTTTAAAAACATTTACATAACCTTTTTATTTTTATTTATATATCTGTTTAAGCTTTTTTGTCAGTGTACTAGAAGGAATTCAGTTGATTACAACCCTTTCTGCGTGTTCTTTACATTACAATAGTACAACCCTGAATCCGACGGCGCAATACTACACCGTTCAATACTGTAAAACTGAAATGAAGCTGTTCTGCTTGAAAAGGATGCCATTTTCTTCTTATTCATATTTATATAGCTTCTTTGCTTTAAAAAAACTAAACGTGTTTACTTTTTTAATATTCCATTTTGCTGTTTCGGATTATTTTACTAAAGTAAGTAAAGCTTCATTATTTTTCAAAACTGTTTTTGTTTCTTTGTTTTTCGATATTTCGTCGATATTATTTAGTTAAAAAAAAGCCAACAAACGACTACCCGAAAACATAATTATACAAGAAATAAATGTTACCATAGTCAATAAAAGTTCAGTTCATGTTTTTTTTTTTTGGTTCGAAATAGTTTTTAATGCTCTTTACTTGAAATAGTTTCAGCGAACCGAAATTAAAACGAAATTTGAAGCGATAACTACTTAAATTAATTTTTATATAAACTACACATGTCATAATCGAATATTCCTCAAGCACAAAATAACGGAAAACATTAAAATATGTTTATAAATATTCCTTACGTTGACGGAACTCTCTTAAATTGTTAACACAGAATGCTCAGGTGCTCCTCCTTAAAATTGAAAACGGGGCTCTCCATTTCAAAGTCGCTGCCATTTTGATTTTTTTTTAACCGGTTCGTGAATTTTTTTTTTTTTTTTTTTTTACAAGCTACTTAAAAATACAAACCAATGAACTTTTCTCCCATAAAAGTAACTTTTATTGACTATGGTAACATTTATTTATTGTATATTTATATTATTATATGTATAACATTTTCTCTTTGTAATGAAACATCATTTTATTGGTCACTCTTGGCTACGAATGGAAACAAAGTTGATATAAAAATATATATATATTCGCGAAAATTATCTTTACTTTCATCATATTTTGCTGAGGGTAAAATTTTTGAGTATCAAAACCTATCTTTTCATAACCTATCATACTTTCATAAATCACAGTCCATTTTCTGTAGGCTGTTTTTGAACCCAGTAAACGACGGGTACTTCTGCTAGTAATATAAAAAGGAAATAAATTTTAACATTTTCAATAAATCATAGCAAATTTTGTGAAAAAAATGATTGCTAAAAACACTCATCTTTTTATGTCATATATTTTTTTGTCAAAATTCTATTATATGTAACCTATGTGCACAAAAACAACAATTATGAACTCAAATAATGTTTAACCAATTAATGATTTACATAGAATAATTCTTAAATAAATTTACTTGAGAAAACATTCGTATCAAATGTATTGTGTATTTTCTATCACGAATGAAACGCAACCCCTATAAACTTTACTTAGATAATAAGTACTTAGTATATGAGCCTACGTAGCCCAGTCGACAGAGGGTGAGATTTTTATGATTTCTGTTCATTGATCCAAAGGTAGAGACCCCAATTTTTAAAAATCCGTTTTTCCCTTTTCATAATATTTAGTCACTATGATTTTTTTTTGTTAATTTAATTAAAAGTCGTTTGTAACGATTAATGTTTACGCTTACATGTTACGAACGTTTCCTGTCTCATTTAATTTGTAGACATTTTGCAACAATAGACAACAAAGCAAAAAGTCAAAAACAAATAAGTAATAAATGTTACAAAAGGTAAGTAAAGCTATTCTTGGGCCTACACAGTTTTGTGTAACTTATTTTAAAGTGTTTATTTACTTCAAAACAAGTAGTACCGAGTTTTAAGCTATAACAAGAAAAAATGCCCGACATGAGGCGGTCATCTAATGAGTCTGAAAAAATTAACTATACAAAATGTTGATAGAAATCCACCCAAAAAGTGCCATAATGTAAACATTTATTTATTTTGTATTTGTTTTTTTTATTTATTTATTTTTATTTTTTTTTTTTTGCCAATTTTTCTTTTGTTGTCTATAGTGCAAAATGTCGTAATCTTCTTAAATTATTTAACTCCATAATAACACAATGGCTCTGAACAAAAATTTGCGATCAAAAGTTGAATCAAGTCTTTTGTCTGGTCATTTATTTGTTAATAGACACCAAATGTTGCTCGTGTCCGCTACAAATAAGACATAAACGCTTCAGTAAAATTAAAACGCAAAGACTGAAATTTTCATTTGTTTTTTCTCTTATTTTGTTTTAATTTATCACTCGTAGAATTTGCGCAATCAAAACGTCGTGTTGGAAATAGTACGCGCAATAAAAGTTCGACCGATTAGTGTAATAATTTAGACGTTAGAATGAAACATGAATGTTTACATATATATATATATATATACATATATATATACATATTTATATACACATACATACACATACATACATACATACATACATACATACATGATGAGTGCAACGTCTTGTTAGACGAGTGCCACTCCCTCAGACACTTAAAGTCCATGGGCCCCAAAATGACTTCCATCGCCACAGGACCATTTTAATAGACAAATCCCTGAGGGAGTATCTGTACACATATGATGTTACAGAGTCTTAGCTTTGTACGACAGCTAAGTCTCTCTCTCTCTCTCTCTCTCTCTCTCTCTCTCTCTCTCTCTCTCTCTCTCTCTCTCTCTCTCTCTCTCTCTCTCGGTTCAAAATGTTGAGATCCAGCAACAAGCAAGGGCAAGATAGCTAGCAACAAGTTAAACTGTAGATCAGCTTAATGCGTGTACTGGTCTCCCGCTTTCTGGTTTTTTAAATCAGAGATTTGGTTCTCCTAGAAAGGTTGCCTTCACCACGGCTTACGGGAGCCCAACACACACATATACACACAAACACACACATACATACACACAAACACACACAATGCTTACTGACCCCGAAAAAGGGTTTATTCGCCCTTTGGAAGGTCTTGTTTTTAATCCTTCAGGGAGACTAGCCACCTCCCTCACCAAACAAGTATGGTGGGGGAACCAGTTTAGTCGCCGGTGACCTAACCATGAGGCACGTAGTACTGGGTTACATGGTACCAGTAGTATATAACATGACTTGACATCCATCCATCCATCCATCCATCCATCCATACATACATACATAAATACATACATACATATACGCACATATGTATATATATAGAGAGAGTCAAATAGTTAACATTATAAACTGATCTGTTTAGTCAAGTTAGCAGTTGACAGGTATAGTTTTCTCATATGACGTCACAGGTCTTGGATTATCTCAAAAATTTTCATCAAATATCACAAACATTATTTTCATAAGTATTATTTTCTTGAAATATTGTTTAAAAGCAAATATATTATTTTTCTTAAATATTAAACCGAATTAATCAGGTTGGATAAAACAAAATATTGAGGATGAAGAAATGTTTTATTCGTCTGTGTAACAGGATAAGGTATTTCTCGTTTCTCATGAATAACTAAACTCTGTTTTCAACTTACGATTGTTTTTTTTACAAGTGTATCATCACTTAGCTAGGCTCGAAGGTCACTCGAGGATGAGGGCCCATAAGGGTCGGTGAGATAACGTCGTAATGATAGATAGTGATGGGAATTTAGTAGAATTTTATTAAGGGGACAGCTCAACAAAAACTTGTTTACATTGTACTAGAAAACAACCATATTGTAGCCAGCTGGAAAGCAGCACCGCAGTACAGAATTCCACTTGTGGACAGTTTTAGGAAATAAACTTTATTCATAGAATTGGGTTTAGTTTTAATCACAGATAAGAGAAATATTTTTTATAAAGTTATATTAATACGCTGAAGTTCAAATTTAGCACCCAATAAAAACGGATCAATATGAATTTGCCAACGAACTATTGTGATAAACGTAGATTGTTATATAATAATTCAGTGATAAATTGAGGTTGTTGTAGTCGAGGAAAATGACAGTTTTGGCTTAATGGGTGTGACAGTAAGTGCGAGAAATGGAAAATACAAACGATCTAAAAATAACATAAATCTGGCATCAAAAAGAAAACATTTCAATTATTTTAAATGTGTTTCAATTTTAGTACTTAGAATGATACTCTTCCGAAGATTACTCTCAGTCAACGCTAATAACGTTGGGAAACGTATAAATCCACAACTTAACTCCGTATAGTTAGAGCAAAACAGACATTTGTGTTCAAGTGTTGGAATTTTTTTTGTACCAATAATGGTGCATCCCCCCCTGTTTACATTTATTATTGTTTATCTGGTTCTTATATATGATTTTTTGTGTTTGTATCCATTATGCTTTTTAGTTTCGTATATTTTCGGTTTGTACGAAACTCCCTTCAATTTGGAGAAAAGAGAAATGCTAGCCCTGTGATGACGTCACGAGCTCAGCGCGTATTTCACCCTCTTTTGAAATTCTGCTGTCGAGGAGAGAGAACGTGTTCTTTGCCCGGCGCTGAAGATGGAATTTTGAAGAGCCCTCCTTGAAAGAAGTAAACCCGGTAAGAAATTAATACCCGGCTGTGACGAGACATGCTTCTGGAAATTAACTACGTGGCTGCGGTCCTGCACGTATTTATTTTATTATTATTTTACAAAGAGTGGAATTTAAAGAAAATGTCTTTTACGTGACAAGGTATTATGGAATTTCCTATCCGGACAAGCGACGAGGTCTTGGTCCTGTAATACGTGTGTCTATGGTTTTTATGCAAGGAAGGAAAATTCTGAAAGAACTTTAAACAAAAAAAGGAAAAGGACACTTGCCTGACAGGCTTTCAATTGTGAGTACGCTCCTGAAATTAACTTCATATGCGAGAATGAATGGGGATACCACTATTTTGTATATTCTTGTTGTATTCGTAATGGATACATACAACTTCTTTATAAGAACCAGCAGTGTTGTTATTTTTTCTTTACATGTTACTTTTTCATTATATGTTACATTGGCGTTTTAAGTTTAATGCCCGCAAAGGGAAAAATTTGCAACTCATTGTAAATAAAGTTTCTTCTTCGTTTTAAAGTAAGACATTTATATTTTATTCTTTACCCCCCCCCTCTTTTGTTTCATGCTTTTTTTTCAGCTAAGTTACTTTAGCGTCGAATTTATCTGGAAGCAAGATAAATTCCGACACAAGAAATGATACCATTAATCATTTAAAATAATGTGTTTTGTCAGAAAATAGCGAAAACTGGTACATATGCCGTGAAATAGACCACCAAAAAACATTTTATCGTAATTTGATGTCCAGCAATTAATAATCATCTAATCTAATCAAACAATTTCGTAGCTAAAACAAATAATAAATTTGCATTGAAACAACATTTCAATGAAAATAATGATTAAGTACAGGGTCCACCAACGAATCGGATTTTTTTTTTAAATTAATTAGTTATTGAAAAAACATTTTAACAACTTTGTTATACATAAATGGAATCTACGTTCTATACCATTTTTTTTTTAACTAAGAAGCAATACTATTTTTTAAAAATGCTCCTTTCAAATTGGGTACCATTAGTTGCATGGAATTCTTGGATTCGTATGTAAAAGTTCTCCCTGACTTCTTGCAGCATATTTACCGACATTGCTTCAATCTCGTTGCAATACGTTCTTTGAAAGCCGGAAGTGTTCCAGGTGGGTCACTTTCGAAAATTTCATTTTAAGATAACCCCATAAAAAATAGTCACAAGCACTCAAATCAGGTGAACGAGGGGGCTAAGGGATATTTCGTTGCGAGCCATGGAACGACCTGGAAATAATGTACTAAGGGCATCGATGCAAATTCTTGCCGTGTGACTTGTAGCTCCATCTTGTTTGAAAAGTGTTTTCTCATCCATTACAAAACGGGCAAGTTAAGGAGTGAAAAAGATATTTATCATCTCAACATAGCGCTGAGCATTTACAGCGATTGCATTACCAGCTTCATTTTCATAAAAAAAATCGACCGATAATGCTTCTTGCAGACATAGCGCACCATACCGATACTTTCTGAGCCTGAAAGGGCTTCTCATGAAGCAAACAAGGGTTTTCCTCCACCCAATGCTTGAAGTTTTGTTTATTTATATAACCGCTCAGATGAAAATGCGCTTCGTCACTCATTCAAAAGTCGTTCTATTAAGGCCGTCTGAAGGTAAGTTTTACCCTCCCTCCCACAATGCTACCCCCCTTGCTTTTCCATTTAAAAAATAGTCAAGAATGTAGATTCTATTTATGTATAATAAAGTTGTTAAAATCTTCTTTTTTTTTTTCAATAACTAATTAATTTTTAAAATGTTCCCGGTTCATTGGCGGATCCTGTACTTATAAGCGAAAAAATGTAAAATATATTTAGCTCATCGGGGATTTGAACTTAGCAACTCATGTAATTGAGGTGAAAAATGATTGCCCAGGACTAATGAACCAGACTAAACTGATCAGTTTATCATATTAATTGATTAGTTCTATTAGTAGAACTGTAATACAACTTGTTGATTCATAGTTTATGCTGGAGAAAAAGATTAATAATTGTAATGCAGCGACATCAGTTACAAAAAAAACTTGTTTTTTTTTTTAAACATGTTCAACATGTCAATGTTAAACATATCATATTAGACATGTCAATGAAATTTATTTATGGACACGTAGATTCATAAAAATTAATTGTTTTATCACTTTTCTTTTGTTATAGAACCCTGCAAAACATGCCTCATTCTCTAAATAAAAGACAGAATGCAGATAGTATTATATATATATACATATATATATATGTGTGTGTGTGTGAGAGAGAGGGAGTATATATATATATATATATATATATATATATATATATATATATATATATATATATATATATATATATATATAAAGGAATCAAAGAAGTATAGGAGGATTCTTTATCGATATAAAAAAGCTCAACACGTAGGTAGAGTTTAGATAAAAAAGTATAAGATATTAACAACAGAGAAATATACATTCTTTCATATTTATCTATCAATTAACGCTCTTCATTGTATTCCCTTATTTAAAAATGAATATGCAGCAGTATATATTTTTCTATTGTCAATATCTTACCCTCTTGTATATATATATATATATATATATATATATATATATATATATATATATATATATATATATACACACACACATTTTTCTTGATTTATTAAATAGATTTTCGTTGCTAAAATTATTGCTAAGCTTACGCTTGATAGAGTCGTGAATCTGTTTTGTGATTGATGGGTTGATTGGATTTGGATTTTACATATATCGGATTGACGTTATCCTTTAAATATGGCTCATATGTATTTTTTTTAAGTTTAGATGGCATCTAAGAAAATATTAGGTTATCCCAAAAGTTCGTAAACACTTACGAAAAATTAATTTATGTGCAATTTTTAATTGTTTATTTTTGCGTTTTTATTGTTATAGTGATCTTCAGTTGTCTTTTCCAGATGGCAATTGATAAAATTGAGCTGCGATTATTTATTCGTTACTGCTGGAAGCAGGGCTATTAAACCAGGAAAGCTGCAGAAGAGATTTGCGTTGCCGAAGGTGAAGAAACAATTGTATATGCGGCGATCTCAAAGTGGTACAAGCGTTTCTATTCTGCCAACATGACTTTTGAAGATATGCTACGTTTGGAACGGTCCTTAAAATTAAATGATGAAGACTTGCAAACTGAGTTAGACATTGTGCCTTCATAGAACACTATAAAATTGACTGATGAGTTTGGAGTTGGACAATTCACCGACATTTCAAGCAACTTAATTTTGTTCACAACAAGCCGCACCAAGATCCGCACGAACTCATCAACGCACAAACTGACGAGTTGAGATTTATCGTAAATAATTCGTTTATCATTGGACGTATGTGTTTTTTTGTTTTTTTGTTTTTGTTTTTTTGTTTGTTTTTTTTTTTGTTTTGTTTGTCTTGTTTTTTTTTTGTTTGTTTTTTTTTTTTAACGCCTTGTGACATTGGACGAAAAAGGAGTCTATCTGGTCCAGCACACTCGAGACAACCAATAAGTTCAGAAGGGTCGATTCCAAAACAATATCGATTCGGCAAGAAAGTTGTGTGTTCTGCGTTTGGTGGAACTTTGAAAGAATCATACATTTTGAGTTAGTTCTGAATAGTCGGGTCATCAGTGCCGGACTTTATTGTAAGTAGCTGAAGCGGGTTTACGAAAAGTTGAAGCAAAAGTACAACCGATCAACGGAAAGCGCACTTTGATGCAACAGAACAATGCTACACCGCCAGGAGGACCAAAGACAAGAGCTGGGCGGCGTTGAGGCTCTGTCTCATCCAGCCTACGACTCTGCTGCGGTATTTCCCAGTCAATGTAACACTTTCTGGAGGACTGCCGATTTGACTAGTTTGATGAAGCCGAGGAAGCGTGTCAGGAATTCTTTGATTTGAAACTGGCTGAATGGTAGTTTTATCAGATTCAAAAGTTTGCAGATCGATGACAGAAAGTCTTGGAAAATGATTGTCTTTATTTGGAGCATTATTTTATTTATTTATTTTTTGTTATTACTTGGCGAGAAATATTTCAATTTTTTGCAAGTGTTTACAAACTTTTGGGAAAACCTAATAGTTATATTTATATTATCCAGGCATGATTTTTGCATTTCTATGTGTAGAATAGATGTATATGTTGTTGTTGTTGTCATTACTTGGCGAGTAAAATTTCAATGTTTGGCAAGTGTTTACACACTTTTGGGAGAATATAATAGTTATATTAATGCTAGCCAGCATATGTACACTTAGGCCTAATTTTTCATTTCTATGTGTATAATTTTCTTGAAGTTTTCTCCCTTGACCTTGCCTTGTTAGAATTCCTTGTTATATAATAATCAATCATCTCTATAGAGGCCGGTGACTGTATTACCAAATATATTTTTGGGGGTATATTATGAATAAATCCACGTGATCTACTTTAAAATGGATATAGAGTTAGAGAGGGAGAGAGAGAGAGAGAGACAAGATACAGTGAGAAAAAGAGAGAGAGGTGAGAGGGTGAGGGGAGAGAGTACGTGAATGACAGATACAGTATGAAAATAAGAACGAGGATCAAACAAAAACAATGAGAAACCGACGTATAGCAATTTAAATCGAAGTAAATAATAACTCAATCCCATAATTAAGTAATACGTCAGCACATGTTTTGTGTAATGGAAATAAACGTACAAAGAAAACGTTGATCAACTACTTCAAAACTGTTGTCGCTAGACTTTGAAACGCTGTTTTTCTTGACTTTCACTTAAAATAATTTCCGTCAATATAAACTGACCTATTAATACAACGCTGACATTTTATGACATCGTTTACTCGTTTGTTTATGGATATTATTTGCGCGTTGGGTTACAAGTTTTTTTTAAAGTTCGGGTCACAACTAAAATATTTTTATAAATTATTATTTTTTTCAAAAGCTATTTAAGTGCCTTAAAAATAAGTCATTAATTTCTCTATCTATTAGCTATTTAAGTGCCTTAAAAATAAGTCATTAATTTCTCTATCTCAACTGCAAAACTGCATTGATCTAAATAAAACGCACTGAACATAAGAGTACGAAAAATATCATTTACAAGAAATGCGTATATTTCCAATTGAATTGATAGAAAATCATTGTTCGTAGATCGAATATGTTTGATATTTATTAACATGACTTAATTAATCGTGACCCTAGTAAAATTTCTAATTTCCCTTTGGTACGGATTACAATAACAAAAAATATGGTTGTCTAAGTAGCAGCAACAGTGAATATTGGTGCGTATTATCGAGTCTCCATTAGACAAAGGCACAACTCAGAAGACTTTATAAACTAATCATAGCATAGGAAATATTAATTTCAAAAATCTCGCACGTAATATCAATAACCTAAACACAGCGTTTTCCTTTTTTTTTTTTTCGAACAACACGACATGCGCAACTTTGATTTTTAGTAGTTGCTATTTACTTGAACAAAAATAGTGACATTATAACTGATGTCGCTAAATTTCAAAAGGCTATTTTTGTTTTTACTGCGTCCTTAAAACCTAGGAGTGTTTTTTATTAAAAAAAAACTGACCTACTTAATATAATAGCAACATAAATATTATAATTTAGTTGGCTCGTTGGTCTAGGGGTATGATTCTCGCTTTGGGTGCGAGAGGTCCCGGGTTCAAATCCCGGACGAGCCCAAGTACACTTTTTCATGAATTGTTTTTAGGTATAAAAAGCTGTTGCTTAAAACGAAAACTAGTGATTTCATTATGAAATCCAATCTATTAAGCTGTGTTGACCATGTTCGATGGAAGATATGATTTTGTGTATATTTTGCGTAAATTGATAATGAATGAATGATCATTTCGCTGTTAGAAATATCTAACTACTTCATATCTTTTCATCTTGATTTTAATTTTTAATTTACTTTTTTTTCTTGTATTTCTTTTCCTAGGGCTTGAGAGGAAAAGTGTAATACATTGAAACTGTGAGGAGAGAGTGTGGGAAAGGAGAACTACAGTAATTAATGTCTCTTTCTCTCTCTCGTGCCCATTATTTCGCTCCTAATGTTTTCATCGCTAGACGTATCATCTCTAACATGTTATTTTCTCTCCTCTTCTGACGAGAAGCATTAGGCTCCGAAATAACTAGGTAAAAAGAGTTTACTTATCCTACACCCCTACTTGATATAACATCCATATTAAATAAACGATTAAATCTATATGTATGAGTATATGTTTTATATTGTCGTCTTTTTTACTCTTTATCTTATGTATATATGTGTGTGTGTGTGTGTGTGTGTGTGTGTGTGTGTGTGTGTGTGTGTGTGTGTGTGTGAGAGAGAGGAAGATATTTGTGATGGGACGATTCCGATATTTTTCCTGATTCCGATACAACTCCCTGCCGCTTGCCTGTTTCCCACCTGACTACAGCTTGGACGTCTTCAAGTCCAACATAAACAAATTCCTGACAAACCGCCCTCTTAAGTAAGACACTCTATCAAAACCACCAATACTAATGATTACTACAATACTATCTCATTGATTACTGTACACGCAATAACCCTTATCCCTGTGTGGCCTTCGGGCCTTGATAAGTGGTGACCCTCATGTAAAAAAAAAAATATACCGATTCCGATTCTTTATACATTTTTCATATTTAGCTACAGAGTCGTTATTTTCCCCCGATTACCGTAAAAGAACATGTAAAATGTGCTTATATTTTGCTACACGTAAAAATACACTCACAGGAGGGTGTGATCTATCGATCTTCGTTTTACTGGTTGTTTAACAGCAATAAATGTTTACTTGTTTATCATTATTATCAGCAATTATACATTTTTTTAAAAACAGAATCAAATAAAAAAAATTAAAATAATCGTCTTGGCATCAGAAATTAGGCACAAAATTTTCCGATTCAAATACTGATTCCGATACCACCAAATGTTCCCATTTTAACGCTATATATATATATATATATATATATATATATATATATATATATATATATATATATATATATATATATATATATATATAATTATCCCAGGGCAATTTTTTTGCCGTCTTATTTTATAAAATAATCGTGCTTTATACTTTTCTTTTCCACCTAATTTTTCGGGATGATTTTTCATACTTATTTACACACAGCTAATTAATTCATGTCAATAACAAGCAATCATATTCGAACACAACAGAAACTACTCAGTATCAATTTAGCAAAAAATACTCACAATCATATTTTCCATCAAATATTACCAACTTAGCGTGACAGTTTAGATTTCATATGCAATCACTATTATGATAGTTTTCGGTTTAAACAACAGATCTTTGCATTAAAAATTGATTCTGAAAAGTTGTACATGGGCTCGTCCGGGATTTGAACCCGGGACCTCTCGCACCCAAAGCGAGAATCATACCCCTAGACCAACGAGCCAACTGAAAACAGAGTTTATATCCGTGTTATATTAAGTAGGTCAGTTTAAATTAAAAGCACTCCTAGGTTTTAAGGACGCAGTAAAAACAAAAATAGCCTTTTGAAATTTAGCGACATCAGTTATAAACTTTTTTTTTTGCAACTATATCACCACCAAAACGCTTAATCATTCATTATATGAGGGTTCTTTTTACTTCGCAAATATTTTAACTGAGTTGTTCGAGTTCATTGTGACTACTAAATATCACAGTTGGATTGTAATATGCACATGAGTTCTGCCTTCGAAGAAAAAGGGTGGAAAAGGCTGTGTTTGTTTGGGTTATTTGTATTACGCGCGAGATTTCCGAAATTAATATTTACTATGCTATGATTAGTTTATAAAGTCTTTGCGAGTTTGTGCCTTTGTCCAATTGTGACTCGATACGCAACGATAAGTATATTCACTGTTGCTGTAGCAGTATCAGAATTTTTGTAGGAATTTTTGACACCCCTAACACGAAACTGCGAATACAATATAAAAATCTCGGAATTTCTCTGTTAAAAGTGGGTTATTTATTTTCTTTATGGATTATACTTCCAAAATAAACTATTACAGTTGTTTTAAAAGTAATAGAAATATTTTTTTTAAACAGTAATGAATTTTCCGAACTCAATATTTTTCAATTTTTAAACTCAATATTTTTCAATTTTTAAATTTTAAAAATCAATCAAAATTTTTCTATTGATTCTATTTTTACGATATTTTCAGGGTCAATGTGAAATTTTATGTTCTTTCCAATAAATCGAATATAATATTTTAGACAAACTTTTTTTTTTAAATTCACGACCCCCCCCCCATCCCAATTTTTAAGGGTCTATTAAAAAGTAAATACTTAATTTAGTAACCCGAAAGTAAATAATTAATTTACTCACAAATTGAAGAGAAAAGGTCAATACATAATATATTCAAATTAAAAAAAAAAACATAGTGTTCTTTTAGAATTTTACCTGTAAAGTTTGAAGTTTAAAACCTTTTTTTTAAACCACGTTATTTGTTTTTTCTTTTTTTTTTTTTTAATGGAACCTTGGTCCTTGCTCCTTTAATTGAAAAAAAAATTAGGGCTTGAATTGCATTGTTCGAGGAGTTATAAGCTTGGAAAGATGGGGTGGAATTATTCGCTATTTTCACGAAATTTCTGACACTACTTCGACAATTATATTTTTATTGTTATTGTAATCCGTACTAAGGAGAAATTAGAGATTTTACTAGGGCTACGATTAATTGATTCATGTAAACAAATATAAAGCGTATTCGATGCAGGAAAAATTTCTGACAATCAATTCAAAGGAAAATATATGTATTTCTTGTAAATGATATTCGGTTTGTTTAGTTGATATCAATGCAGTTTAGCTGTTTAGATAGAGAAATTTATTGTTTATTTTTAAGGGCACTTCAAGATCTTTGGAAAAAATAAAAAGAATAATTTATAAAAACATTCTGATTTTGATCCGAACTTTAAAAGTCAGCAACCCAACGCGAAAATCATATCCCTAAAAAATGAATAAACGATTTCATAAAATGTCCGTGTTATATTACACTAGCAGTGCCAGTTAACCGGCGTTGCCCGGTGGTAACATCCACCCACTCCCCGCGTAAAAATTTAAAATACGGCTGTTGTTTTTGTTGCTGGCCTCCTCATGTTAAAAATGGCTTTAGGAATAACACTGTGTCCCTTAAAAGGAACTAAATTCCTGTAGTCACCTGTACGTTAGCAAGTGCAAATGCCAACGGTATGTAAGAAAGTGATCTTTTTAAGTCAGCTATAAAAGTAAACATTTTCAACAGAACTGTTTATTTAAATAAACAATGGTGAAGAAACAATATTTTCGGAAGAAACAATATATTTTTGTTTTAAATCTATTTGTGTTTCCTAAAAATTAATGAAAAAAAAGTAATCCAAGCCTTTTATGTGAAAAAGAAGGAAAAGTAGAAAAATTATTCACATAAGTCAGGAGCGAACGTGCAGCAAAAGTTGTAAAAGGAGTTGCAAAGAATGGAAACGTTTTAATCCACTGCTCCACGATTAACGTACGACGTCGTGTTTCTCGAAATGACTTCTTTAAACAAACAATCACTGAAAGTGACTCGTTCAGTGGACATCGATAATCCGCGTAATGTAAACAGAAGTTTATCTACTGTAGAATAGCTTAGTTTTGTTTGACAATGTTTATTAAATTTAATGATAAAAGAGAGCACCTGCAATATTTGTTTTCGTGACCAATATTCATGTTAAAAGTAAACCTACATATTATTTTCAATAATCAACTAAAGTCGAAGAAAAGAAACGGGTCTGTGCTATTAAAATAGCCTAATAATCTTTTAACGTGCGCTACAGTTTTACACCCCCGTATGTAACACCATGTAAGTGTAATATAACAACATTATAACATTATCGTCCTAACGTTTTTACCATTTAAAAGTAGAAACTTTAAATAAACTTCTTATATTTTTTTACAAATTGTTTAATGCATAAAAAATAATGAAAATGCGAGACAAAAATCGTGTTTACATTATCGACGCTTGAAAACAACCTTCCTATGTAGTGATGTTTGTGAAGCTGTAAAAATACACACGTTTAAAAATCTAGAAAAAATCAAATAATATTCATATTGTCTTGGAATTTTCGATATTTATTCATTATTAAATAAACTTACATAATAAAAGTAGGTTTCGTTAAATATATTAGAGGAAATATTTTATTTTAGATGCCATACCCCCCCCCATATTTCATGTTACGGAAACTAAACAAAATATGAAATATGGGGTGGTATAAGTAAATAATAATTTTAATATACCATGAAACTCGATTTTAACCTGAAAAAATATTTACTTTATTTATTTATTTGCGATCTAAAAAAAATACATACGCACTAAAGTTTGGTTTAATTTAATCTGCCTAATAAACTTTTAATGGGTTAAATTTAATCACGTTATTTAAAATGTAACCGTGCGATTATATTTTAATTTAAGCTATACACGTTGTTTAACAAATAAAGAAAAAAATAATGCAAGAGTAAGTTTTTAACTGTTGAATACTTATGTATTTTATGTTCCGTGATGAAATAATCATATTATTTTGAAAGTCATTCTTTACACGAGGAGGGTGTTTTGTAACTAATCTGTGCTTCAGCCTTCTCAGATGAGTATGACGGCAAATAGTATCGCGCTCTGCCATCATATGCATCTGAGATCAATATCTACTGCAATTTTATTACCGCGCTATTTGTAAGTAGTGTTTTCAGGTTAAATTCAAGTTTCAGGTTATCTTTGTTTTTTATTCAATCGTCAGGTAGAAGAATAGTGACAAAACACCATCTCCTCCCCAAGGTTGAAATAACTGTAAATAACACCCTTATTATTTCGGAACGGAACCGAAAATACATAAGTACCTAAATTATATTTGTATTGTTTAACGCTTTTAATTATAAATTATAAAAAACAACACATATACTCATTTTAGAACTTAGGTACTTCTGCAGTTTAAAGTTCGTTTTTCTATGATTCTCGTCGGGCAACGCCCAGCGAACGACGGAAATCGTCGGATTATACCGATTGAGCAAAACGAAACGCGAGTGAGCAGACGGAAAAATTGGAAGAAGAAAAAAGAAAGGAAAGGAAAGAGTTTTAAACGATGAAGAAAAGAAAGGGCAGAGTATCATTGTGCCAACATATTATTCACTCCCAACCTCCCTATGTTAAAAACAGCTTTCGGAATAAACACACCCAACCTCGAAAGCCTTTCTTAACATAGGGAGGGTTGGTGTGTTTATACTACACTGGAGCACGTCATAAGAAAATATCAAAATATACACAAACAAAACTAAAAAATATGGTAATTATATATTTTTTGTACCGCGCTGAAATAATAACGGTATTTCGAAAGCCATTATTAACATGGGGAGGGCAGTGTGTAATTTCGTGTACTTATAAAATATAAACTGACCCTCTAAAAACAGATAATTTTAATAAAACACGGTACTTATGCAGATTATGAATGTCCGGTTACAAATCCAAAATAAATCAGAGCCATTTCGTGTTCGTTTCTTCAAGAACCATTGTTTCATTTTGTGTGGTCGCCTTTTGGGTGTTATAACTCTTTACGTGATTGTTTTTGTGAAGCAATATATAATCTAAGTATAAACACAAATTAACGCGTACATGTAAGTAAAATGTGTGACGATAGCAAACCCAAGTTTAAAAAACGAATAAATAGTGGCGTATCTTATAGTGACGAACCGTTCGTTTAGTGGCGGACTAATTGAATAGCGGAATTTTAGAATGTCTACCTCTCACACAATCGACTGGTCCGAATAACGGCATGGGAGAAGTTATTATTTGTGTAGATGTAAAGTGGTAGAGTGTGCGATGTGTATGATTTCAGTAGGCGAATAATGACGGTGTAGACACAAGAAAACAGGAAAAAATATGAATTCACGCAGTGAAGCATGGGGTCGTTTGAGGACTTACGGAATAGGGGGTATAATTGGAACTATTTTATCTGTAGGCTATAAAGATGATGATAATGGCGATCCTAGCAATGAATGTAATATTTTAATATTACGAATTAACGTGTCTAAAATGTCGTTCTATAGTTTAACGTGTCTTAAATGTCGTTCAAGGTACTAGCTTATAGTGTAAACATAATAAATTTGTATGTACCATCTGTTGTTGTAAACCTACGTTATTTGGTCCAGAGGAGAAAAACTGCGCCTCTTTTATTATATATAGGGATATGTCAGAGATGAAAGAAATGAGTAGCTGGGGTGTTTGCATAATTAAACTTTATACCTAACGTCTAACCTTGTGGCTTACTAGTTCTGTACTTGTGGGATAGTAAAAACTTTTCATGCAGGTGATGCGTGATTTTGAAAATGTTAGAACATATCAACCAGGTTTGACTGACAAGTGTTTATAGGAATTAAACCAAGTCAAAACTATCCGAGGCTCGAAATGCCTGAAAGGTCAACATTTCAGATGGGTAGCTGAATTTGAAAACAACAAACATATGCGTTAAAATGTATATTTTTTTTCTCTCTCCCTCCTTCTCTCTCTCTCTCTCTCTCTCTCTTGTTCTCTCTCCTTCTCTCTTTCTCTATTTCTCTCTTTCACTTCCTTTCTCTCTCCTTCTAATGAACAAGAGGAAAATTGAATTGTAATTCTATTTTTCTTTACAGTCGAAACTTGGGTCCTGTGCACAACAGACGCAAAATAGCAGTTTTGCGACACGCATCACTCGACGACTAAATATGCTTCTCCATTGTAAAATGTAAAATAATTTTTATATTTTTATGAAAATGCATTTGTTCGTTATTTTTGTACAAGCGTTAAATTTCAGCATGCGGTCTCTGCCATTTAATGCTGACAATGGAAACGCTGCCTGCACGTAATGGAGAATCAAGAAGCAGCAAATGCCAGCCGGTTATAATCGATGCCATCTCATACCGTTGATGTTTTCATGTGCCTGTCGTTTGATATCGTTGATATATACATATACGATGCTTACATGTGCCTATCGTTCGAATGGCGAACTGGTTTTCTCAGCCAAGTATCCCTCGGTAAACCATAGTGTCATAGTGTGTTGTGCGTTTGTGGAACTTTTAAGAAATCGTGCATTTTGAGTTAGTTCAGAATGGTTGGGCTATCAGGACGGACCTTATTGTAAGCAACTGAAGCGGGTTTTCGGAAAAATGTAAGCAAAATATCCCGCTCTGATCAACCGAAAGTGCACTTTGGTGCAACATGACAATGCTAAGCTATACACCGCCAGGAGGGCCAAAGGCAAGTTTGAAGAGCTGGACGGCGTTGAGGTTCTGCCTCATCCAGCCTACGACTCTGCTCCATCAGATTCCGGTATTTCCCAGTCAATGTAACACTTTCTGGAGGACTGCCGATTTGACTAGTTTGATGAAGTCGAGGAAGCGTGTTAGGAATTCTTTGATTTGAAGCCGGTACTTTGATCAGATTCAAAAGTTTGCAGATCGATTGCAGGAAGTCTAGGAAAATTAGGTACTTTATTTTGAGCATTATTTCATTTCTTTTTTGTTATTACTTGGGGAGTAAATTTTCAATGTTTTGCAAGTGTTTACAAACTTTTGGGACAATGTATAAGTTATTTTAATGTTAGCCAGCATGTTTACACTTAGGCCTAATTTTTCATTTCTATGTGTATAATTTTCTTGAAGTTTTCTCCCTTGACCTTGTTTTAATCTCCTGATATAGAATAGCTAATCATGTTGCATAGGGTGTTATTTTTTAAGAGATGACGTATATATTATATTTGTAGAGTGTTCATCTTAGTGAGAGATAGACACAGATCGGTATATATAAAGAGAGGCAGAGTAAATTTTAAGAGAGACATGTATTACACTTTGGATGAGAGGAATATATATATAGAGATAGAAAAGACATTGATAGAGAGATTGAGATTGAGATTTACACAGTTTGACAGTTCCGGAAGTTTTTCTATAATATTCTCTTTCTTTAACACATATATTTTTGAAATGAGGATTTTCAGTCTTTTATCATAATGAAGGACCATTCATTATTTCTTGATACTGAGAGGAAGGCACATTCTTAAGATGATAGAGAGACATTCTTAGATGAGTTTATACACAAAGTTCTTATAATACAAATGCACAATACCGTTGTTGTTGAATGACATAACACGAAGACGACAGTTACAAAAATATCATGATGTCCGTTTATTCCATTCGACCGATCAGTGGCTTCGCATCAAGTAATTCAAAGTTTCTACATTATTTCAACTTCTACTTTCGCTTCCAAGGCGGATGTCAGCTCTGTCTGTCCGACCCTCCCCGACCTCTGACTTCTGTCTCTGACTTACTGACTCCCCCACTGACTTCTAAAGCTCTAATTATATTGAGAACTCATGACGTCATTGCATGACTAAACACGTGCATATCGATCCCGTGGCCTGACATGCCTCATGTGTCTAAGCATCTATGGTTCCTCACATGTTTACAAAGACCGATTTCTCTTACCTAATTTTCGATTTACCCACTTTGCAAATATGTTTTACATTTTCTATTGTTCGGATTTAGATAACCTCAATGTTAATTTCATTTCATTACCAGAAACAAAATTGCATCATAACATTCTTTTTTCAATAACATTCTGTATTATTTATTTTAATTTATGATCGGAATTCTAAATTCAAAATCTAGCTTCCCATGTTGGAAATCTCGGCTATCCTATCTCATATTTACTCACTTACAAGAACAGGCGACTGTTCCTTAACAATCAATCATTTCTGTACAAGCCAGTAATTGTATGACCAAATATATTTGTGAGGGAGTATTATAAATAAATCCACAAGATCTGATGCTTCTAAATAGAAATAGAAATAGAAATAGAGAGATGGAGAGAGAGAGAGAGAGAGAGCGAGAAAGAGAAAGAGAGAGAAATGGGGGTAGTTAAAGAGGAGATAGCGCGAGAAAAAGATGAAGAAATGAGAGAGGGGGTACGTTAATGACACATATGGTATAAAGATAAGAACGGGGATCAAACAAAATACAATGAGAAAAGGTGAGTGTGATAAACCGACGCATAGCAATTTTAATCGAATTTAAAAATTAAAATTGATTTTGAAAAACTGTTGAACACGCCCCACAATGGGAATGGACTATTTCATGATGTCACTTCACCTGGTGACATCACTTCCGGTATCGAGTACCGGAGCCTGGCAGTCAGAGATTGGCACGCGGCCAAGCAGGTCGTGTGCAAACGTCCTACCGTTGAGGAATAGATTTGCTCAACTCACTTTGCCTGTAATCTATTAATTTGAAAAGAACTGTACGAAACGCATTTTTGTAATGTATACAAATTATGTTGGTTGCCTATTGAAAGAACAAAGAATACAAAAAGAAAAAGAGAAAAACGTTGACCCAATTTTCACCACGAGAACAATGTTATTGTAACTGTCTACGGTTTATTCTTATGCAAAGTTGAACATTTTTCAAATGAAGTAAAAACTTTTTTCTGTCTTTGTTTTTGCGGCTAACTTCATGCATTATTTAACGGGAGATAAATATTTGTTATTCCTTTTCGTTTTACTTGGACTAAAAGGAAATAATTGTTTTTCCATTGAGTGGAAGTCTCTGAAATATTCTATTTTTAATTGTTGGTTCTAAAGTGAATAACTTTTTTTCTTCCGAGTGGGACAACTACCCTCCCCCACACACATATAAAAACAAAACAAAAAAACAGACATTTTGGCTAATTTTCAGATAATTCCACAATTATTTTTATTCTTTTGCAACTGTATTGTATCGCAGTACATTTTTTTTTGTTTTTCGTTTGCAAGTAATTTTTTTTTGTCCACCCTCATATTGGGTTTTATCTAAGGTTTTTACCACGAAGCAAGGGATACATTTCCCCCTCCTATATACGCACACACTCACGGAAAGGACATTTTATTTATTTATTTATTTATTATTTTCTCTCTTCTCCAGCCAAAAACTGAAATAATTTTTTTCTTCCGTACGTTTGGAAAAATGGCCATTTAAAGATGGAGGGCGTTAAAGCAGTATTAATACAACTAATCAAGCTCAGATGGACCAGCAGCAGAAAGCTGAAGAAAATTAAAAAGAACGTGATAAACAGCTCCAGTTACAATTTCAAGAAAGGCAACAAGCGTTGGAGGAGAGAATGCTATTTCGACAACAGAAAAATATCGGGACACAGGGACGACAGTTTTGCTTTTTCCCAAAGTACAGTATGGAACGCTATAGAAACGTTCAATTTGCAAGCGAGTTGGAGGGGACGTTTGACGCTGTCTATCGGGGATATGATGACCTATTCACCGTGGATTGTCAATTGTGCTTTAATCTGCAAAAAAGCAACAACGATAATTGCCTAACTTCCGCGTCCGTGATAAATAAACACTGCGATGATTTCCGTCTATCTGACTTATCGGCAGATGACTTCAAGTGTTTAATTTTTGCGCAGGGTCTAGTCTCATCCAAAAACGCTGAGATTAAACAACGTGTTCTCTCTAGACTTTAAAGTGAACAGTGCGTCACCCTCCAGAAGTTTGCCGATGATTGTCAACGGGTAGTCGTCGTAAGGAACAACTCGAGACACGCCGAAGAGTCAGGCGCAACATTCATTAGAAGGACGACCTCCAGACCGACAAAATACTCACCCCGAAAAAGCAAAGCTGGAAGTAAGAAAACACATGTTACAAGTTATAAGTATATATGTTATAAGTACCACCCAGTCACAAGACTCGGACCCCCTATAAGCCCGTGCTATCACTGCGGTGAGAAACATTGGTCGAGTCAATGTTTTTACAACGATAAGTACTGCAACGAATGTGTCAAGGAGGGCCACACAGCGACCCAGTGCAGGAAGGACAAGGTCCAGAAGAGCGTCCGACAGACTAGATTCGACTTGGATTCGGATAAGAACCGGCGCAAATATGTCAAAGTTAACATCGCAAATAAAACTGTGCATCTACAATTGAATTCCGAATAAGATTCCACAAACGTCACCAGAACCAACTAAGATGTCAATCAGTTGAAACCAGCAAGGGTCCACGATTGGAAGATGAGCCAATAGACACTGTCTTCGAAATTTTTGATCTTGAATCTCCTTAACCAACACCTGAACTACGGCGGTTGTTCCATAAGAGAAACATTACCGAGCCATTGATGGTAAACCATACAAGGAAGAAGTACTGGCAGCTGTTACAAACAAAAAGCTTGGGAGAGGGTATTGGAGACACCCGTCATGTGAATGGACTATCTCAAGACATCGCTTCCTCTGATGACGCTCTTCCGGTATCGAGTAGCGGAGCCTGGCACCCAGAGATTGATTGAAACGCGGCCAGGCAGGTTGTGTGCAAACGTCCTACCACTGAGGAATGGATTTGCTGAAATCACTTTGCTTGTAATCTATGGTGAATACATGTTCGTTTCCTAAAAATAGTGTGTTCCTTTCGTTTATTACCATTTAACCCCATAAGAAAAACATAATAACTCAATTCCATAATTAAGTAATACATGTTTTGTGTAATGGAAATAAATATACAATGAATAGTTTCAACGAAAGGGCACAAGTTGTTCATTCAAAACTGGTGTCGCTAGACTTTGAAACGCTGTTTTTCTTGACTTTCACATAAAATAACTTCCGTCACTGACCTATTTAATACAACGCGGACATTTTATGACATCGTTTATTCGTTTGTTTGCGGATATTATTCGCGCGTTGGGTGCAAGTTTTTTTAAAGTTCGGGTCACAATAAAAAATATTTTTATAAATTATTATTTTTTTCAAAAGCTATTTAACTGCCTTAAAAATAAATCATTAATTTCTCTATCTCAACTGCAAAACTGCATTGATCTAAACAAAACGCACTGAACATGAGAGTACGAAAAATATACGCATTTACAAGAAATGCGTATATTTCCAATTGAATTGATAGACAGTCATTGTTCGTAGATCGAATATGTTTGATATTTATTAACATGACTTAATTAATCGTGACCCTAGTAAAATTTCTAATTTCCCTTTAGTACGGATTACAATAACAAAAAAATATGGTTGTCTAAGTAGCAGCAACAGTGAATATTGGTGCGTATTATCGAGTCTCCATTAGACAAAGGCACAATTCAGAAGACTTTATAAACTAATCATAGCATAGGAAATATTAATTTCTAAAATTTCGCGCGTAATATAAATAACCTAAACACAGCGTTTTCCTTTTTTCTTCGAACAACACGGCATGCGCAATCCAACTTTGATTTTTAGTAGTTGCTATTTACTTGAACAATCAGTTAATTTGTTAGGTAAAATAAAAGTCATAAAGGCGTTTTTGTGGTAATATAGTTACGACAAAGAAAAAAATAAATTTTTTTTGTATATATAAATTTATAACTGATGTCGCTAAATTTCAAAAGGCTATTTTTGTTTTTACTGCGTCCTTAAAACCTAGGAGTGTTTTTAATAAAACACTGACCTACTTAATATAATAGAAACATAAACATCTGAATACAGTTGGCTCGTTGGTCTAGGGGTATGATTCTCGCTTTGGGTGCGAGAGGTCCCGGGTTCAAATCCCGGACGAGCCCAAGTATGCTTTTTTCATGAATCGTTTTTAGGTATAAAAAGCTGTTGCTTCAAGCGAAAACTAGTGATTTCATTATGAAATCCAATCTATTAAGCTGTGTTGACCATGTTCGATGGAAGATATGATTTTGTGTATTTTTTGCGTAAATTGATAATGAATGAATGATCATTTCGCTGTTAGAAATATCTAACTACTTCATATCTTTTCATCTTGATTTTAATTTTTAATTTTTTAATTTAATTTTTTTTTTTTTATTTCTTTTTCTAGGCCTTGAGAGGAAAATAATAATATATTAAAACTATGAGGAGAGAGAGAGTGGGAAAGGAGAACTACAGTAATTAATGTCGCTTTCTCTCTCTTGTGCCCATTATTTCGCTCCTAATGTTGTTATTGCTGGACGTCTCATCTCAAACATGTTATCTTCTCTCCTCATTAGGCTTCGAAATACCTATGTATAAAGTTTTTACTTATCCTACACCCCTAATTGATGTAACATCCATATCGAATAGGCGATTAAATCTAAATGCATTAGTATATGTTTTTATATTGTGGTCTTTTTTTTAGTCTTCATCCTGTTTTTATATATATATATATATATATATATATATATATATATATTTATACACTAGTATTACACTTTTCCTCTCAAGCCCTAGAAAAAGAAATAAAAGAAAAAAAAGTAAATAAAATATTAAAATCAAGATGAAAAGATATGAAGTAATTAGATATTTCTAACAGCGAAATGATCATTCATTCATTATCAATTTACGCAAAAACTACACAAAATCATATCTTTTATCGAACATGGTCAACACAGCTTAATAGATTGGATTTCATAATGAAATCACTAGTTTTCGTTTGAAGCAACAGCTTTTTATACCTAAAAACGATTCATGAAAAAGCATACTTGGGCTCGTCCGGGATTTGAACCCGGGACCTCTCGCACCCAAAGCGAGAATCATACCCCTAGACCAACGAGCCGACTGACTCTTCCAGTTTATGTCTCTATTATATTAAGTAGGTCAGTTTCTATTAAAAATATTCCAAGGTTTTCAGGACGCAGTAAAAACAAAAATAGCCTTTTGAAATTTAGCGACATCAGTTAGTAATATAACATGTTGCTGCTGTTCTTCTCGACTGTACGAATAAATACAAAATATATTTTTCTTTGTCGTTACTATATTACCATAAAAACGCCTAAACATCATTATATGACTTTTATTTTACTTAACTGAATTATTCAAGTAAATAGAAATCTACTTTATTTATCCCACAAATCGAATCGCTCCATCCAATCAGTACCAAACAGGTGTTCGGATGTCCTATGTTCATACACTTTCACTTTTTTGTAATAACCATTTAAGGTCACCAGGTGTGTGAGCTCTCCCTTAAATTCCACTTTCACACCTGTCACAGCTCGAGCTGATTTGTTCGTCTTCCGCATCGTTGGTTTCCTTAGCCTTTTCCACGTCTTAAAGTTAATGATGGACAGGTCTGATCCGGAATTCAATTTTAGATGCACAGTTTTATTTGCGATGTTAACTTTGACATATTTGCGCCGGTTCTTATTCGAATCCAAGTCGAATCTAGTCTGTCGGACGCTGTTCTTGAGCTTGTTCTTCCTGAACTTGGTCGCTGTCTGTGTGGTCTTTCCTGGCACATTCGTTGCAGTACCTATTGTTGTCAAAGCATTGACTCGACCAATGTTTCCCGCCTTTTAGGGGACGCGAGCCTTGTGACTGGGTGGAACTTGTTAGGTGTAGCCTGAGTTTTCTTACTTCCAGCTTTGCTTTTTCGGGGTGAGTATTGTTTCGGTCTGAAGATCGTCCTTCTAATGAATGTTGCGCCTGACTCCTCGACGTGTCTCGAGTTGTTCCTTACGACGACTACTCGTTGACAATCATCGGCCAACTTCTGGAGGGTAAAGCCCTGTTCGCTCTCAAGTCTAGAGAGAACACGTTGTCTAATCTCAGCGTGTTTAGACGAGACTAGACCCTGCACAAAAATTAAACACTTGAAGTCATCTGCCGATAAGTCAGATAGACGGATATCATCGCAATGTTTATTTACCACGGACGCGGAGATTAGGTAATTAGCGTTGTTGTTTTTTTTTTTTGCAGATTAAAACACTTCCATCTTCTATGAAAGGGCGTAGAATTCGGGTTAAGATGAAAATTTGACCGCTTCTGAAAATTCCAATTCACTCGTCTTCCTGGGGAGAATATAATCCACAAACTTGCTATGTTCCGTGGTCCCCAGTTTCCTCAAATGTAGGCGAACTTTCTTCGCGTTGCTCCACTCTTAACAATCTACGGTGAATAGGTCCTTATATCTTCGATAGACAGCGTCAAAAGTCCCCTCCATCTCCGGTTGCTAGTTGAACGTTTCTATATCGTTCTATATTTTACTTTGGAAAACTGTTGTCCTTGTGTTCCGTTCTATCGAATATTTTTCTGTTGTCGAAGTAATATTCTCTCCTCCAACGCTTGTTGCTTCTCTTGAAATTGTAACTGGAGCTGTTTATCACGTTCTTTTAAATTTTCCGAAGCTTTCTGCTGCTGGTCCATCTAAGTTTTGATTAGCTGTATTAATACTGCTTTAATGTACTCCATCTTTTAAACGCCTTTTTTCGCTTTAGTCGATAACTTTGCCATGTGTTTGTTTTCTTTTTTTGTTGTTATTAGGATTTTGTTTTAGCACGTAATTGCCAGCCGACCTCTTAGCTTGTAAATCCGACGTTCTTTGAAGTCAATTATAAATTTGTGTGCGTATTTTTTTTTTTTTTTGTGGAGTTAACCCGTGTGAAAGTTTAATCAGTCGTCGCCAGTTACTATGGGGTTGAATGTTAATAAACGAAGGGGACACAGGATTTTAAGGAAACGAACATGTATTTACATATATTACAGGCAAAGTGAGTTGCGCAAATCCATTCCTCAACGGTAGAACGTTTGCACACGACCTGCTTGGCCGCATGCCAATCTGACTACCAGGCTCCGGTACTCGATACCGGAAGTGACGTCACGAGATGAAGTGACGTCATCAGATAGGTGGAGCGTGTCCGTTTTAAAAATCAGTTTTAATTTTTTAAATTCTATTTTAATAGCTATGCGTCGGTTTATCACTCTCCATTTCTGATTGTATTTTGTTTGATCCCCGTTCTTACCTTTATACCGTATGTGTCATTCACGTAGCCCCTCTTCTCTCTCTCTCCTCTCTCCATCTTTCTCTCACGCTATTACTTGGTTGAGGAAACCAGTTCGCCGATCAACGATATCAAACGACAGGCACATGAAAAAATCAACGGTATGAGATGGCATCGATTATAACTGGCTGGCATTGGCTGTTCTTGAGTCTTAATTACGTGCAGGCAGCGTTTCCATTGTCAGCATTAAATGACAGAGACCGCATGCTGAAATTTAACGCTTGTACAAAAATAACGAACAAATGCATTTTCATAAAAACATAAAATTTATTTTACATTTAACAATGGAGAAGCATATTTAGTCGTCGACCCATGCGTGCGGCAAAACTGCTATTTTGCATCTGCCAAGTTCCGACTGTAAAAAAAAATAGAATTACAATTCATTTTTCTTCCACTGCCAGCCGGTTATAGTCAATGCTATCTCATACCGTTAATGTTTTTATGTGCCAATCGTTTGATAGCGTAGATCAGCGAACTGGTTTCCTCAACCAAGTATCCCCCGGTAAACGATAGTGTCATAGTGTGCTGTGGAACTTTTAAGAAATCGTACATTTTGAGTTTGTTTAGAATGGTTGGGCAATCAGGATGGACCTTATTGTAAGCAACTGAAGCGGGTTTTCGGAAAAATGTAAGCAAAATATCCCGCTCTGATCAACCGAAAGTGCACTTTGGTGCAACATGACAATGCTAAGCTATACACCGCCAGGAGGGCCAAAGGCAAGTTTGAAGAGCTGTGCGGCGTTGAGGTTCTGCCTCATCCAGCCTACGACTCTGCTCCATCAGATTCCGATATTTTTCACTCAATGTAACATTTTCTGGAGGACTGCCGATTTGACTAGTTTGATGAAGTCGAGGAAGCGTGTTAGGAATTCTTTGATTTGAAGCCGGTACTTTGATCAGATTCAAAAGTTTGCAGATCGATTGCAGGAAGTCTAGGAAAATTAGGTACTTTATTTTGAGCATTATTTCATTTCTTTCTTGTTATTACTTGGGGAGTAAATTTTCAATGTTTTGCAAGTGTTTACAAACTTTTGGGACAATGTATAAGTTATTTTAATGTTAGCCAGCATGTTTACACTTAGGCCTAATTTTTCATTTCTATGTGTATAATTTTCTGGAAGTTTTCTCCCTTGACTTTGTTAGAATCTCTTGTTATAGAATAGCTAATCAATCATTTCTATACAAGCCAGTAACTGTATTACAAAATATATTGGTGACGGAGTAAATCCACGAGATCTAATGCCTCAAAATAGAAATAGAGAGAGAGAGAGAGAGAGAAAGAGAGAGAGAGAGAGAGAGGGCGGGGTAGTGAAAGAGGAGATAGCGTGAGAGAAAGAGAGAGAGAGAGAGAGGGGGTAGTTAAACAGGAGATAGCATGAGAGAAAGAGAGAGGGGGTGCGTGAATGACACATACGGTATAAAGATAAGAACGAGGATCAAACAAAATACAATGAGAAAAAGAGAGTGTGATAAACCGACGCATAGCAATTAAAATCGAAACAGCACAATTAAAATTGATTTTTTAAAACAAAATAACTCAATCTTATAATTATTTAATACTTCAGTACAAGTCTTGTGTAATGGAAATAAATAAAAGGAAAAATAATTTCAGTGAAAGAAACGTTGACCAACTCACTAAGCTATAGTAGTAAAAAGCGCGCAACAAACATGTTCGTTCAAAACTGGTGTCGCTAGACTTTGAAGCGTTGTTTTTCTCGGCATAAAAACTTACGAGTTCTCTCAATATAAACTGACCTATATAATATACTATAACATGGACATTTTATGAAATCGTTTAGTCGTTTGTTTACGGATATTATTCGCGCGTTGTGTGCAATTTATTTTACAGTTCGGTTCACAATTAAAATGTTTGTGTAAATTATTCTTTTTTTTTAAGCTATTTAAGTACATTAAACATAGACCATTAATTTCTCTATCTCAACTGCAAAACTGCATTGATATAAATAAAACGTACTGGCCCTAGTAAAATCTGTTATTTCCCTTTAGTAGGGACTACAATAACAGTAAATATATAGTTGTCGAAGTATGATTGTAATATGCGCATGAGTTGTGTCTTTGAAGACAAAAGAGGAAAAAAAGCTGTGTTTGGGTTACTTATATTACGCGCGAGATTTCCGAAATTAATATTTACTATGCTATGATTAGTTTATAAAGTTTTTGCGAGTTTGTGCCTTTGTCGAATTGTGACTCGATACGCAACGATAAGTATCTTCACTGTTGCTGTTACTTCGACAACTATATTTTTATTGTCATTGTAATCCGTACTACGGAGAAATCAGAGATCAAACAAATATTCGATCCACGAAAAATGTCTGACTATAAATTCAAAAGAAAATATATGTTTTTCTTGGAAATGATATTCGGTTCGTTTAGTTAATATCAATACAGTTTAGCTGTTTAGATAGAGAAATTTATTGTTTATTTTTAAGGGCACTTCAAGATCTTTGGAAAAAATAAAAAGAATAATTCATAAAAACATTCTGATTGTGATCCGAACTTTAAAAGTCTGCAACCCAACGCGCAAATCATATCCCTTAAAAATGAGTAAACGATGTCATAAAATGTCCGTGTTATATTACACTAGCAGTGCCAGTTAACTGGCGTAGCCCGCTGGTAACATTCACCCACTTCCTGCGTAAAAAATTAAAATACGGCTGTTGTTTTTGTTGCTGGCCTCCTCATGTTAAAAATGGCTTTCGGAATAACCCTGTGTCCCTGAAAAGGAACTAAATTCCTGTAGTTACCTGTACGTTACCAAGTGTAAATGTCAACGGTATGTAGGAAAGTGATCTTTTTAAGTCAGCTATAAAAGTAAACATTTTCAACAGAACGGTTTATTTAAATAACAAACAATGGTGAAGAACATTTTCAACAGAACGGTTTATTTAAATAACAAACAATGGTGAAGAAACAATATATTGTTTTAAATCTATTTGCGTTTCCTAAAGATTTATGGAAAAGAAATAATCAAAGCCTTTTATGTGAAAAAAAAACGAAAAAATACAAAAATTATTTACAGAAGTCAGGAGCGAACGTGCAGCGGAGGCTGTAAAGAAGAGAAACGCTTTCCACGAACAACGTAAGACGTTACGACCCTCGAAATGACTTCTTTAAACAAACAATCACTGAAAGTGACTAGTTTGGTGGACATCGGTAAGGCTCGTAGTGTAAACAGAAGTTTATCTAATGTACAATTAAACCAACAGTTTAGTTTTGTTGGTCAAAGTTAATAAAATTTAATGATAAAACCGGGTACCTGCAATATTTGTTTTCGAGAACGATCTGTCTGTTCAAAGTAAACATTCATTTTATTTTTAAAAATCAACGTATTAAATAGCAAATGCCCTCAGGTCGAAGAAAAGAAACGGGTCTGTACTACTAAAATAGCATAATCAGTTTTTTTTTTAAATAAATGTATAATAGGTAACTCCAACACGCGCCACAGTTTTATCCTCCCACCTCTAAGTAACACTATGCAACTGTAATTTAATATTATCGTCCTAACATTTTTACTATTTAAAAGAAGAAACTTTAAACTGCTAATATTTTTACAAATTGTTTAAAGCATATACATAATGAAAACGCGAGGCAAAAATCGTGTTTACATTATCGACGCTTTAAAACAACGTTACTATGTACTGATGTGTCTGAAGCTGTAAAAATACACACGTTTAAAAATATAGAAAAAATCAAATATTTATATTGTCTTGAAATCTTCGATATTTATTCATTATTAAATAAACTTACATAATAAAAATAGGTTTTGTTAAATATATTAGAGGAAATATTTTATTTTAGGTGTTATACCCTCCCCCCTATTTCATGTTATGGAAACTAAACAAATATGAAATATGGGAGGGGGGTATAACTAAATAATAATTTAAAAATATCGTTTTTAACTGTTGAATACTTATGTATTTTATGTTTCGTGATGAAATAATATTATTTTGAAAGCCATTCTTTACACGAGGAGAATGTTTTGTAACTAATCTGTGCCTCAGCCTTCTCAGATGCATATGATGGAAAATGGTATCGTGCGTGCTCTGCCATCATATGCATCTGAGATCAATATCTACTGCAATTTTATTACCGCGCTATTTGTAAATAGTGTTTTCAGGTTAAATTCAAGTTTCAGGTTATCTTTGTTTTTTATTCAATCGTCAGGTAGAAGAATAGTGACAAAACACCATCTTCTCCCCAAGGTTGAAATAACTTTGTAAATAAAACCCTTATTATTTCAGAACGGAACCGAAAATACATAAGTACCTAAATTATATTTGTATTGTTTAACGCTTTTAATTATAAATTATAAAAAACAACACATATACTCATTTTAGAACTTAGGTACTTCTGCATTTTAAAGCTCGTTTTTCCGTGATTCTCGTCGGGCAACGCCCAGCGAACGACGGAAATCGTCGGATTATACCGACTGAGCAAAACGAAACACGAGTGAGCAGACGAAAAAAATTGGAAGAAGAAAAAAATAAAGGAAAGAGTTTTAAACGATGAAGAAAAGAAAGGGCAGAGTATCATTGTGCCAACGTATTATACACCCTCAACCTCCCCACGTTAAAAACAGCTTTCGGAATAAACACACCCAACCTCGAAAGCCGTTCTTTACATGGGGAGGGTTGCTGTGTTTATACTACGCTGGAGCAGGTCGTAAGAAAATATCAAAATAACTTTCTATACACAAACAAAACTAAAAAATATGGGAATTATATATTTTTTGTACCGCGCTGAAATAATAACGGTATTTCGAAAGCCATTATTAACATAGGGAGGGCAGCAACATTGAATATACTTATTGTTGCGTATCAAGTAACAATTCGACAAAGGCACAAACTCGCAAAGACTTTATAAACTAATCATAGCATAGTAAATATTAATTTCGGAAATCTCGCTCGTAATATAAATAACACAAACACAGCTTTTTCCTCTTTTTTCTTCAAAGGCACAACTCATGCGCATATTACAATCCAACTGTGATGTTTAGTAGTTTCTATTAACTTGAACAACTCAGTTATCATTTGCGAAGTAAAATAAAGCTCATATAATGATTATAAGTTTTTAGGCGTCTTAGTGGTAATATAGTTACGAAAAAGGACATTTTGTTAGTTATAAAAAGCTGTTGCTTAAAACGAAAACTAGTGATTTCATATGAAATCCAATCTATTAAGCTGTGTTGACTATGTTCGATAGAAGATATGATTTTGCGTAATATTGAATGAATGATCATTTCGTCATATCTTTTCATCTTGATTTTAATTTTTAATTTACCTTTTTTTCTTTTATTTCTTTTTCTTGGTCTTGGGAGGAACGTTAAATACATTAAAACCGCCAGGGGAGAGAGAGGCAGGGGGAGGAGAACTACAGTAATTAATGTCCCCTTCTCTCTCTCTCTCTCTCTCTCTCTCGTGCCCATTATTTTGCTCCTAATGTAGTTATCGCTAGATGTCTCATCTGTAACATGTTATCTTCTCTCCTCTTTTGAAGAGAAGCATTAGGCTTCGAAATATCTAGGTATAAAAGTTAACTTATTCTACACCTCTAATTGATGTGACATCCATATTGAATAAACGATTAAATCTAAATCCATTAGTATATGTTTTTATATTGTCGTCTTTTTTACTCTTCATCTTATATGTGTGTGTGAGTGTGTGTGTGTGTGTGTGTGTGTGTGTGTGTAGAGAGAGAGAGAGACTAAGAGAGAGGTATTAGTGATGAGACGATTCCGATATTTTTCGTGATTCCGATACAATTACCAATTCCGATTCTTTATACATCTTTCATATTAAGCTATAGAGTCGTTATTTTTCACCGATTACCGTAAAAACGCATGTAAAATGTGCTTAGATTTTCCTACACGTAAAAATACACTTACAGGAGGTGTGATCCATCGATCTTAGTTTTACTGGTTGTTTAACAGCAATAAATATTTACTCGTGTATAATTATTATCATCAATTATAGATTTTTTTTTTAAAGAATCAAATAAAAAAAGAGTTTAACGAATCGTCTTGGCATCGAAAATTAAGCACAAAATGTCCTTCCACAGGCGTGCAGTTCTAAGAAAGAAGCTTTGGTCATGAAATCTACGTTTTGATTTAGGCACAGATAAAGAGTGGTCGAAATTATTGACAGTGGATTCAGCTAGACGGGTGTTTTTCGTAAAAGATTGGCGAGGGGTGACCAGAGATTGGAGTTCAGACGAGCACCTACCATGGAAATAGCGATTTGCTTTTTTGTCCTTCTAATGAATGTTGCGCCTGACTCCTCGACGTGTCTCGAGTTGTTCCTTGCGCAGACTACTCGTTGACAATCATCGGCCAACTTTTGGAGGGCGACGCACGCACTGTTCACTTTAAAGTCTAGAGAGAACTTCTGGACGGTAAAGCCCTGTTCGCTCTCAAGTCTAGAGAGAACACGTTGTCTAATCTCAGCGTGTTTGGATGAGACTGGACTCGGCGGAAAAATTAAACATTTGAAGTCATCTGCCGATAAGTCAGATAGACGGAAATCATCGCAGTGTTTATTTACCAAAAATTTGACAATCTATGGTGAATAGATTCTCATATCTCCGATAGAAAGCGTCAAACGTCCCCTCCAACTCCGGTTGCTAGTTGAACCTTTCTATAGCGTTCTATATTTTACATTGGAAAACTATTGTCCTTGTGTTCTGTTCTATAGAGTATTTTTCTGTTATCGAACTAACATTCTCTCCTCCAACGCTTGTTGCCTCTCTTGAAATTGTAACTGGAGCTGTTTATCACGTTCTTTTAAATTTTCCGAAGCTTTCTGCTGCTGGCCCATCTGAGCTTTGATTAGCTGTAATAATACTGCTTTAATGTGCTCCATCTTTTAATGGCTTTTTAGTTGATAACTTTGCCATGTGTTTGTTTTCTTTTTTTTTTTTGTTATTATGATTTCGTTTTCTTAGCTTGTAAATCCGACGTTCTTTTTAAGTCAATTAGAAATTTGTCTATGCTTTTTTTTTCGTGGAGTTAACCCGTGTGAAAGTTTAATCAGTCGTCGCCAGTTGCTATGGGGTTGAATGTTAATAAACGAAAGGGACACAGGATTTTTAGGAAACGAACATGTATTTACATAGATTACAGGCAAAGTGAGTTGAGCAAATCCATTCCTCAACGGTAGGACGTTTGCACACGACCTGCTTAGCCGCGTGCCAATCTCTGACTGCCAAGCTCCGGTACTCGATACCGGAAGTGACGTCACCAGAGGAAGTGACATCATGAGATAGGTGGGGCGTGTCCGTTTTAATTTTTTAAATTCTATTTTAATTGATATGCGTCGGTTTATCACACTCTCCGTTTCTGATTGTATTTTGTTTGATCCCCGTTCTTACCTTTATACCGTATGTGTCATTCACGTAGCCCCTCTCTCCCCTCTCTCCATCTTTCTCTCACGCTATTACTTCGTTAAAACTTCAAACCCCATGGTATTATTAATTATTAGAAGGGCTACTCAGCGTTGTTCGAGGCCATAAAAGTAAACAAAAAAGTGTTTATTTGTAAATGAAGCAATTGGATAATACGGTAATTATTGTCCTAATTTTTTAAAAACTGCTTCCACCTCTTGCTCACAAGTGAAAATAATTATAGATCATAAATATTATCCTAAATTTTTAAGAAGGGCTTTCATTTCTTCCTCAATGATACTAAGGGGAAGTGATTATAGATTATATTTAAACGTCTCATCCCTGTGCCTAGCACCTGTGCTCTAAATTTGATAATGATCGTTCAATTAGTTTTGCAGTGAATTTTATCGAACAAATATAAAACATTTCATGCTGTAATTTTACCGTGGCTTCATATTCAATTGTATTCCGACGGATTGTGCTGAAATAATGGCGTTATTATTTAGAGGGAGGCTTTCTTAATTATTCTGTACTTATATATGTGACCAGGACTTATGCAGAAGACGGACGTGACATATATATATATATATATATATATATATATATATATACACACACACACACATATATACACACACACACACACACACACACACACACACACACACATATATATATATATATATATATATATATATATATATATATCAACATATATATGTATATATCAACGATATCAAACGACAGGCACATGAAAACATCGACGGTATGATATGGCATTGACTATAACCGGCTGGCATTGGCTGCTTCTTGAGTCTTAATTACGTGCAGGCAGCGTTTCCATTGTCAGCATTAAGTGGCAGAGACCGCATGCTGAAATTTAACGCTTGTACAATAATAACGAACAAATGCATTTTCATAAAAATATATAACAATGGAGAAGCATATTTAGTCGTCGAGTGATGCGTGCGGCAAAACTGCTATTTTGCGTCTGTTGTGCACAGGACCCAAGTTCCGACTGTAAAAAAAAAAATAGAATTACAATTCAATTTTCTTCCATTGCCAGCCGGTTATAGTCAATGCTATCTCATACCGTTGATGTTTTTATGTGCCAATCGTTTGATATTGTAGATCAGCGAACTGGTTTCCGCAACCACGTATCCCTCGGTAAACCATAGTGTCATAGTGTGTTGTGCGTTTGTGGAACTTTTAAGAAATCGTGCATTTTGAGTTTGTTCAGAATGGTTGGGCCATCAGTGACATACCTTATTGTAAGCAACTGAAGCGAGTTTCCGAAAAGTTGAAGCAAAATATCCCGCTCTGATCAACCGAAAGTGCACTTTGGTGCAACATGACAATGCTAAGCTATACACCGCCAGGAGGGCCAAAGGCAAGTTTGAAGAGCTGTGCGGCGTTGAGGTTCTGCCTCATCCAGCCTACGACTCTGCTCCATCAGATTCCGATATTTTTCACTCAATGTCACATTTTCTGGAGGACTGCCGATTTGATTAGTTTGATGAAGTCGAGGAAGCGTGTCAGGAATTCTTTGATTTGAAGCCGGTACTTTGATCAGATTCAAAAGTTTGCAGATCGATTGCAGGAAGTCTAGGAAAATGATGTACTTTATTTTGAGCATTATTTCATTTCTTTTTTGTTTATTACTTGGGGAGTAAATTTTCAATGTTTTGCAAGTGTTTACAAACTTTTGGGACAATGTATAAGTTATTTTAATGTTAGCCAGCATGTTTACACTTAGGCCTAATTTTTCATTTCTATGTGTATAATTTTCTTGAAGTTTTCTCCCTTGACTTTGTTAGAATCTCTTGTTATAGAATAGCTAATCAATCATTTCTATACAAGCCAGTAACTGTATTACTAAATATATTGGTGACGGAGTAAATCCACGATATCTGATGCCTCAAAAAAGAAATAGAGAGAGAGAGAGAAAGAGAAAGAGAGAGAAAGAGAGAGAGAGACGGGGTAGTGAAAGAGGAGATAGCGTGAGAGAAAGAGAGAGAGAGAGAGAGAGGGGGTAGTTAAACAGGAGATAGCGTGAGAGAAAGAGAGAGGGGTAGAGAGAGGGGGTGCGTGAATGACACATACGGTATAAAGATAAGAACGAGGATCAAACAAAATACAATGAGAAAAAGAGAGTGTTATAAACCGATACATAGCAATTAAAATCGAATCAGAACAATTAAAATTGATTTTTTAAAACAAAATAACTCAATCTTATAATTATTTAATACTTCATTCGGTACAAGTTTTGTGTAATGGAAATAAATAAAAGGAAAAATAATTTCAGTGAAAGAAACGTTGACCAACTCATTAAGCTATAGTAGAAAAAGCGCACATGTTCGTTCAAAACTGGTGTCGCTAGATATTGAAGCGTTGTTTTTCTCGACATAAAAACTTACGAGTTCTGTCAATATGAACTGACCTATATAATATACTATAACTGGACATTTTATGAAATCGTTTAGTCGTTTGTTTACGGATATTATTCGCGCGTTGGGTGCAATTTATTTTACAGTTCGGTTCACAATTAAAATGTTTGTGTAAATTATTCTTTTTTTTTTTTTAGCTATTTAAGTACCCTAAACATAGACCATTAATTTATCTATCTCAACCGCAAAACTGCATTGATATAAATAAAACGTACTGTACTTGAGAGTATGAAAAATTTCATTTACAAGAAATGTGTATATTACCATTAAATTGACACTTAGTCATTGTTTGTAGATCGAATGTGCTTGATATATATAAACATGACTTAATTACTCGTGACCCTAGTAAAATCTCTTATTTCCCTTTAGTAGGGACTACAATAACAGTAAATATATAGTTGTCGAAGTAATAGCAACAGTGAATATAATTGTTGTTGCGTATCGAGCCTCACTTGAACAAAGGCACAAATCAGAAGATTCTATAAACTAGTCATATCATAGGACGTATTAATTTCTAAAATCTCGCGCGTAATATAAATAATCAAAACACAGCTTTTTTCCTCTTTTGTCTTCAAAGACCCAGCTCATGCGCACATTGCAATTCAACTTTGATGTTTACTAGTTTCTATAAACTTGAACAACTCAGTTAAGTAGCTAAGTAAAAAAAAAAAAACGCCATGTAATTATTTCGTTTTTGTGGTTAATACACAATGGACAAAATAAATTCTAATTTATAACTGGTGTCACTAAACTTCAAAATGCTATATTGTTCTGAGTGCATCGTGAAACCCTAGGAGTGTTGTTAATAAAATAAAAAAAAAATACTAACCTACTTTTATATAATAAAGATATAAGTATCTGATTTTAGATGGCTCGTTGGTCTAGGAGAATGATTCCCGCTTTTGGTGCGAGAGGTCCCGGGTTCAAATCGCGAACGAGCCCAAGTATACTTTTTATAAATCGTTTTTTAGTGTAAAAAGCTGTTGCTTAAAAGGAAAACTAGTAATTTCATATGGAATCTAATCTATCAAGCTGAGACGGCAATGTTCGATGGAAAATATGACTTTGTGTATTTTTTTGCTATATTGATATTGAGTTAACGATCCTTTGGGCGTTTGAAATACCTAATAACTTCATATCTTTTCATCTTGATTTTCAATCTTTAATTTTTTGATTGACTGCTTTCGTCTTTCATTTCTTTTTCTAAGGCTTGAGAGGATAAAAGTAATACAATAAAACTGTGAGGGGAGAGAGAGGGGGGATGACTACAGTAATTAATGCCTTTTCTTCTCATACGCATTATTTCGCTCCTAATGTAGTTATCGTTAGACGTCGCATCTCTAACATGTTGTTTAGAATCTTCTCTCCTCTTTTGAGGAGAAGCATTAGGTTTCGAAATACCTAGGTAAGAGAGTTTACTTATCCTAGACCACTAATTGATGTAACATTCAAATTGAATAGACAATTACATCTATATGTATGTGTTTTTATATTGTCGTTTTTATAGTCTTCATATATATATATATATATATATATATATATATATATATATATATATATATATATATATATAATGCTGAACGTCTGTGTGTGTGTCTGGTCACGAATAGGCTCCTATATGGCTGACTATTATAGAAAACTGATCGCATATAATGATAGAAGATGTATCGAGACACAGGAATGGGTATCTTTGATCTGGCATAATGATGATTCAGGTATGGTATAATAAATTATGGGGTTTATCTATCTTATTTTTACTTTCATCATATTTTGCTTTTGTTTTGATACCCCCAAATTCGAAACTATCTCTTTACAACCCTTCCTTTTCATAACCTATCATACTTTCATAAATCAGAGTTCATTTTCGACGGGTACTTTTGCTAGTATATATATATATATATATATATATATATATATATATATATATATATATATATATATATAATTATCCCAGGGAAATTTGTTCGTTGTCTTATTTTATAAAATAATCGTGCTTTATACTTTTCTTTTCTTTTCCTGGTTTTTCGGGATGTTTTTTCATACTTATTTACGCACAGCTAATTAATTCATGTCAATAACAAGCAATTATATTCGAACACAACAGAAGCTACTCAGTATCAATTTAGGCAAAAAAAATAATACTCACAATCATATTTTCCATCAAACATTGCCAACTCAGCTTGACAGTTTAGATTTCATAAGAAATTACTACTATGATAGTATTCGGTTTAAACAACAGCTTTTTAGAGTAAAAATTGTCGTACTTGGGCTCGTCCAGGATTTGAACCCGGGATCTCTCTCACCCAAAGCGAGAATCACAACCCTAGACCAACGAGCCAATTGAATTGTGCCGTTTATGTCCGCATTATATTAAGTAGATGGATTTATTTTAAAAGCACTCCTAGGTTTTCAGGACGCATTAAAAACAAAAATAACCTCTTGAAGTTTAGCGACACCAGTTATAAATATAACATGTCACTGCTGAATAAATTACAAAATATATTTTTGCTATATCATTATTATATTAGCACCAAAACGCCTAAACTTATAACCATTATGTGACTTTTTTTTTACTTAGCAAATGTTAACTGAGTTGTTCAAGTAAATACCAACTACTAAACATCAAAGTATGTAACTTGTGCATGAGTTGTGTCTTTGAAGACAAAAGAGGAAAAACGCTGTGTTTGGGTTATTTATATTACGCGCGAGATTTTAGAAATTAATACTTCCTATGATATGATTTGTTTATAGAATCTTCTGATTTGTGCCTTTGTCCAATTGATACACAACAATAATTATATTCACTGTTGCTATTACTTCGACAACTATGTATTTATTGTTATTGTAGTCCTTACTATTTTTCTAGGGATACGATTAATTAATTTAAATATCAAGCATATTTGATCTTCAAAAAATGACTGACTATCAATTCAATGGAAAATATACGCATTTCTTGTAAATATTTTTATGCTTTCATGTTCAGTACGTTTAATGTAGTTTTGCCGTTTAGATTGAGTAATTAATTGTTTATTTTTTAAGGGCACTTCAAGAGCTTTTTTTAAAAAAAGGAAGAAAATTTCATAGAAACATTCTAATTGTGGCCCGAACTTTAAAAGTCTTGTCTCCAACGCGCGAATCTTATACCTAAAAAACGAATAAGCGATTTCGTAAAATGTTCGCGTTATATTAAGTAAGTCAGTTTATCTGTGAAAAATATATGTGAAAGCAATGAAAACCTGCGTTTCAAAGTCTAGCGACACCAGTAATGTTTCGCGTACTTTGCTGGAAATTTTGATGTTGCTGTGCAAAAAGAGTTCAAAGAGTTTTATGTTGACGTATGTCAAACGCTGTAGCTAGAGTCGACGGTGTCGCTGAAATGTCATCCTGCTCGTGAGAAAGAAAACGTCGAAAGAAAGAAAGAGAGTGAGACCATGAAAAAAAAGAGAGAAAAATATCTTTTCGCTCGCATGCAAGTGTAATCTGGTTTCCTATTTTGTGCGAAACAAACATGTCGAGTTCAGCGCAAAATTGCGTCGAAGAAAAAAGAAACGCAACAGGAATGCTTGAATCAGCAATGCGATGGATTCTCCCAGTTCACTCGTGGACGAATAAAGTAACCCATGCCAGAAGATCGGCGTTATGTTTTCGTCATATGTTCCTTTACAGCATCGACCAGTGACGGGAAGAAGCGATCCATGAAGACCAAGATAACAGAAAAAAGGAATGATGACTTTATTGCACACATTTACACACACAACAGAGGTATAACGATTACATGCATAGTCACATAATAAGAGGCAAACGTATTAATAATAACGAGACATAATCACAAAAGACAAAATCTCCTCCCCCGTAATGTTACACTTTCACTAAGACTATTTATCCTATATAATTCCATTACACAAATATGTTCTAAAATTTTACTTAGTTTTGGGATTGAGTTTTTATTGTTCTAATTAGATTTAAATTGTTATTACTTTATCATTTTCTCATTGCATTTTGTTTGATCCCGCTCGTTTTATTTAAATTATATCTGTCATTTACGCACCCTCTATATCGCGCTCTCTCTCTCTCCCTCTCTCTTTCTCTCTCACTCACTCATACACTCACACACACACACACACACACACACACACACACACACACACACACACACACACACACACACAAACACTCACACGTGCATGCACACACTTTTCCTTTTAAGACACCATATATCGTGGAGTTATATATATATATATATATATATATATATATATATATATATATATATATATATATATATATATATATATAGATATATATATATATATGTATATATATATACGGGGTGGCCCATAAGTCACTTTACATTTTAAAAATTCAATAACTTTTTTTCTATTAATATATTTTAATTTCTCTTTTAAGAATCATAAAATAGAATCTCTGGAAATTTTTCATATAGATAAGTTTATAACAGAACACCGAGTGAGGATAATTGAATTTCACTTTGAAAATGGACGGTCAATTGTTGCAATGCAGAGATCTTATATGCGCCATTTCAATGTTCAATATCATTTTAAAAGATATGCTATTAAATTTGTTCAACTTCAGTTAGTGCACAATCCAGGGTATTGGTGGCAAACAAAATGGAGCAACTTTTCAGGATCGAAAAATCTCTTGAAATTTCGATTTTTAATGGCCTCCACGTTCATCTAATTTGACAGAACTAGACTTTTGGCTTTGGGGATATCTTAAAGATAAAGTGTATGCAAATAAGCCTCGACGCATCCAAGAACTTAAGGCAAACATACGCTGGAAATTCTTTCCCTACAACTTCCAATGTTAAGAACTGTCATAAAGAATAGCTTAGAAAGAGCTCGACTTTGCAAAGTCGAGAATGGAGGCTACTTAAGAGACATTATCTTTCGTAATTAAGTCAGAACAAATTTCCACATTATAAACTGTGTAATAAAAAAAGAATTAATTAAATACAGTCATTCAAGAAAAACTTATTTAATTTTCAAACTGTAAAGTGACTTATACCCCCTATATATATATATATATATATATATATATATATATATATATATATATGCATATATATATGCATATATATATACTTACATGTACTTTAACCACTGCGCCACTGATCCTTGTACGAATCTTAGAAGCTTTCAACCAGTAGTCCCAAGAATCCAAATAATACGAATCTCAAAAGTTCAGAAAACGCGTATACAGTTGTACTCATTTGTAAACTGACGCGACTTCTTCCATAATGATGACTCATTAATGGCGTCGTTGATTGAATTGCCGAGTGATCGTTTTACTGAATAAACATCTGGGAAGGTTTGGATGTAGCATCATTGCCGGATAGTGATGCTAGTCTGTGCTGAATGATGCTCACTTTTCGATGCGCCTGAATTTTTTACAAGCCATATTAAATCAATGACTCCGTTTTTTGTTAGGTTTTTAAAAGATGTTCAAAATCGTGGCGAATCAAGTCTCGACGTTTTGGTATCTTTATTGTTGGTCTGTGTGGGACGACGTCGGAATATCATCACTTGAAGCTCGATCTTAAAATAAATAAAAGAAACAATTTGATAATTAAGATTTTTTTCTGAATGAAGTAGTTTTTTCTTTTCAAAGAACCGTGTTAATTTTATTGTAAAAAACATTAAAATAAAAAACTTTTTCGACACTGACTCTGATTTATTCTGAATGCAAAAAAGAAACACTTTATTCAGGAGAATTATACCACTATACCAACGCTTCAGCCTTTACCTGATCGCATATATTATATTTTATATAATATACATATTATATAATAATATATTTTATATAATATATATTTTATATAATAATATATTTTATATAATATATATTTTTATATAATATCTATTTATATAATAATATATTTGATATAATATATATTTTATATAATATATATTTATATAATATATATTTTATATAATATATATTTTATATAATATATATTTTATATAATAATATATTATGTATAATATATATTTTATATAATAATATATTTTATATAATATATATTTTATATAATAATATGTTTTATATAATAATATATTTTATATATATATTTTTATATAATATATATTTTATATAATATATATTTTATATAATATATATTTATATAATATATATTTTATATAATACATATTTTATATAATATATATTTTATATTATACATATTTTATATAATATATATTTTATATAATATATATTTTATATTATATATATTTTATATTATACATATTTTATATAATATATATTTTATATAATATATACTTTATATAATAATATAGTTTATGTAATAATGTAATATATATTTTATATAATATCATATTTTATATAATATATATTTTATATAATATCATATTTTATATAATATATATTTTATATAATATATATTTTATGTAATATATATTTTATATAATAATATCAGGCCACCCTGTGGTGCCCGGTAGTAAAATACGCATAAATATTATATTTTCATTCATAACAAAAACTGAGACATATGCATGCGAGTATTATTTTTTTTAACTGTTCACGTCTTCTAAGTAAACAATATACTCGAGCCGAGATCGAAACCAAAACCTACAGACAGTGATTCAAGTACAATAACCATAAGGTCAGCTTGACACGTTCCACAAAAATTTTTGCAAACCTACTTATTCTTAACATAAATAATCTGTCATCTCAACAATTCATGCATACGCATTCGTGAAACAGTTGACAAAAGGATCAAATTCGATGACCCCCTCACGTACTAATTTTAACATTTTTTACCTCTTAGCAGCCCTTTATTGGATGTAAACCGATTACAAAGTCTTCCACACGTCTGAATACCCCATATATCAAATTTCAAGTCTGTAAATCAAACATTAGTTAAGTATATGTTGTGAATTGTCCTTATGCACACACATTTTCACTTTTATAGATAATATAGATAGATTTAGTTGGTTAAGTAATTAACTTTGGTAGTATATAAATAAAACAATAAATGTATGCATATGTGTGTGTGAAAATATTTAACCGATAAACGATTAAACTACTGAAATTAATAGGAAGTAGAAATTATAAATCAAGGATAGTTTTTAACGAGTAAAATTTTTATTTGGATGGATAAATAATGCGTACAGAAATATGTCGGCAAGTCGAAATGCAAAATGTTCATTTCAAATAGCCGACATATTTCTATTACTTTTGCGCATGTGCAAATTCATTCAGCTTTATTATTCATTCATTCATTTAGCAAATTCATTAGCTTGAAGTGGTTTAATTTTAAATCTTTCTTATCTGTCTGTCGACAGCTAAAAAGGTAGAGAACGTCGCTAGAATGCTAAATGTTTTGGTTTCGATTTTAACTAATGGCACCCAAATCATTTTTTTAATCGTTTGAAATCAATGCTATACATTAAGTACAATATAATATTTAATAAAGAATTGGCCGGGCGCCCCCCCACCTACCTGCTAGCATATTAATAAAACTGGTTCAGTTAGGCGACTTCTTTATTTCTAGATTTATGTTGAGTGTTAAAACATTTGAATTGATACGAGCACAATACCATAGTGGAAATTTCGCCATGACTTAAGGAAAATATATTTGTGCATATATGTTTGTGTGCGTGTGTGTGAAAAAGAGAGACTTTGTTATTGTTTGTTTTTGCATTGATGTCATACGTGTTAATGTATTAATATGTATTACGTATTTGGTAAAATGAAGAACGCATATATATTGTTATTTATAATATTTGTTACCAACGGTTACGTGGTTCGCCGTCAGTACGGCTCATCAGCGTGGCTGATTTTAGCGAGACTTAACTATAAGATCTGCAGTCAGGATTATAAATCTATACTCCTATAAATTTTTTGTGTGTATTAATATTCACATTTTAAAAAAACTCTTTTTTCTATTTATTTAAAAAGAAAATACAACTTTGTTATATATGGATCGTGGAATTGCATTTATCTGCAAAAGATCTAGATAATTTGCATATTCTTTTAAACATCCATTTTACTTAATTCCCTATTTGTTTTTTTTTTTCGATTTTATTATGAGATGATCATCTGAGTGACTTCCGGGCCTTGATAAGTGGTGATCACTGTATAAAAAAAAAAAATTTCGTTAAATATTACGTGTAATTATATTCACGCAGATATTCTACATGCTTGCGCAATATTTGCATAAAAAGTTTATAGTAAACACAAACCACTTTCTATATATATTTATGTATGCGTATATATTTTGTTGAAAATTTTGCCTACCAAACTCCTCTGTCAGTTTTTGGTCTACAGACATGAAAATTAATATATAGGGTATTCGAACCCGTGCAAAACTTTATATTTGTGTTTCAGCCGGGAAAAATTGGTGCAAAAGTGTGAAAATTAAAAAAATAGATTTTGCCAGCTAAAGGTCAAACGACGGCATTTCGAATATGCATGCCTAATGTAATAGCTACCGTACTTTGTGGTAATTGCGCCAACGAGCTAAAAGTGCTCTTTTAGCAACCACGCATATAAAAAGCACTTTTTTTTTAGTTGTTGTAATTACCCCCAGATTTGGCGCAATTCCCCAAAGTAATGTATTGATTGATGTTTTAATTTTTAGGCTTGTAGCAAACATGTCTTCATAGCTCAGGCATTAACGTCAAAGGGAAAAGTAAATCGTAAACTAAACGTTTTGGTTTCGATTCTCGATGGTGGCGACAAGTGATTTTTTTTTTAAACTTTTTAAATCGGACATTGGGCCCAATATAATATAATAATAAATACGAAATCTACATTAATCAAAATATCATATTTAAACATATTTTACGACCGGGCGATGTCGGACGGCCTGTAAGTACAAATATAAAAAGGCTTCTAATATAGTGACGACACAAGATATAAAGGAAACGACTACGCCTCTTGCGTTTAACTGAAATGCGACACCGCAATATATTAGAATATATTCAGCAGTCTTTATCATCCCGAAAGAATAACAAAGGCAAAAACATTTATGAGCCAGAAGAACATTTTACCTACTTATTTCGAATTTGCAGTCCGATGAACTCTCTATCATATGTAAACTTTAACTGATGATGGAGACGAGTATCCCTTGCCCGTCATCATTATAAACGTAATTTGAGATGTCCGTTTTCTATAAGGAATCTAAAAATGCAAAAACATGTGAAAAAGTTGTGTGACGGTTGACTTTTAAATAACTATTTTGACGGCTTCTTACATCGTTAAACAACTATTTTAATGGCCTTTTTACGTCGTTAAACAACTATTTTGATGGCTTTTTTTACGTCGTTAAACAACTATTTTAATAGCCCTTTTACATCATCATCAAAAACAATGTAATCGCAATAAGAAACTATAAATGCAAAAGCATTATTATTGAACCAGTTTTACGAATAGAGTAATCAATTAATTACCACAATAAACTGACCTATTTAATTGTATAGAAAAATGTAATGTTACCGTAGCGGCCGGCTCGTTGGTCTAGGGGTATGATTCTCGCTTTGGGTGCGAGAGGTCCCGGGTTCAAATCCCGGACGAGCCCTATGGTTTTCTTTCTTTTTTTTCTTTTTTTTTTTTTCGAATTCCATCAAAGGGTTCTTTCATTTGTGCCAAGTTGTAAACGCGAGAGGTACGACATGTTAGAACATGTTTTAATAATTCGCATCTCTCTCGTTTCTGACAATCATAAAGCCGTCGGATACTTGACTCCTGTGGCTAAAATTCAACACCATTTCATTTTTTTATAAACATTGTCGTTTAACCAACCAATTATTAAACGTTGTATCAGTGACAACTGAACGAACTCTATAACACGCTCTTTGAGGTTCACCTTCACCTTCACGGTTGTGTCAAACAAAATAATATAGCAACATCCCTTTGCATCTATAATTTCTACCAGCGGAAACGGTGATTAACTACAACAGTCAACAGCAGTGACGGTGAGGTGACAGTGACTAAGTGAGTAACGACACAGAATGACAACCTTAGTGTATCAAGTTCGAATACAGCCCGTTTCATAAAAACGCTTTCACTTCGGGATGTTGGCAGCCTGCACTTGGTCTTTCTTGTAAGTGCCAGATGCATTTCTAGAAAAGATATTTCTGCAGTTTAAATCCCGTTTTTCCAGGACTCTCACTCGCAACGTCCGGCGAACGACGAGAACCGCCGGATTATACCAAGCGAACGGAAGTCAATACAAAAAAGGAAGAAAATAAATAAAATGAATAACATACCGTAATAATTTCATAATTTTTACTGTTTTGTTTTTTATGGCAACATTTTTTTTTAAATAAAAGTTTTTTCTTTGAATTATATATATATATATATATATATATATATATATATATATATATATATATATATATTGTTTGTTTGTTTATTTATAGAAAGTTATTTTTCTTTGAATTAATGAAAACGTATTTGTTTTATCTTAAGCAACAAACAAATTTTTTTTGCAGGGAGGGAGGGGAGGTTATATATCTTCTTCATTAATTTTTTTTTCCAATGAAGCAAGTGTATATTTTTATTTATTTATTTTTTTTATTATTGTTTTTGTATGATTTTAACACTTTTTTTTATATCCAAAGAAAAGTTTGGAGCAGCCAACGACGGCAATTTTTTATGCATTCTTCTGAAAAAAAAAAAAAAAATCCTGGAATCCATAGGAAATAGTCTTGGCAAATATCCCTCAAGAATTTTTTTCCAGTCGGTGAGATTCGATCCGATATCGCATTCTCGCCGTAGGCTTTTGTGTGTAGCCGGTTCGTACGCCCATAAATATATTAATCTTATAATTATAGATAGCCGGAGATAGGAACTCTGGAAAAAGGTACCATGGCGTAAGGAGTTCCAGTGTCTGCACCGGCCATTATTGCACCTCCAGCCGAAACCGTCGGTAACGTTTCGTTATTTTAAGATACCCTTTCGACAACATTTTGTCCATCTCCTCTCTGTTGCCAGCAGCCGGTTTTCCTGACAAAACGGGAGGAACGTTTCCGGAGACTTACAAATAAATTCCAACCTGGAATTATTTATTTTCCTTCCTTGTCACAAGATTAAAGACTTGTTGCTTGAAGCTCTTTTCTTTTTCTTTTTTTTTTTTTATTCTTTCCATTTTTTTTTTTTTTTTTTTTTTTTTTTTGTCGTCTGCTCAGTTGCGTCACTTTTTGCTCACTCGATATAATCCGACGGTTTTTGTCGTTCGCCGGACGTTGCCGGACGAGACTCACTGAAAACCGGGATTTAAACTGCAGAAGTACCCTATAAAAAATCGTAACTAGAAAGATGTCGGAGAAACCAATGCCAACAATAATCATCTGATCCATAGGAAATGAATAAATGATGCTCAACAACTGCGCCAATCACAGCAACAGCGGCAGCTCCAGTCCTTCCTGTTACAGCTCTCTTCAGTTACGTCAGCAATGATTGTTACAAAATCATGTTTACCAACTTATAACTATTCTATAACAATTATTTCTTAAAGAAAGCTTTAAATGCAAAACTGAGTTAAACACATTCAAATTAAAAATAAAAACTACTGAATATATAATTGTACAAAAATGCAATGATTCAACATTCTTCTGCACAATTTGATTTTCATCATTTTGATAAATCGAACTCGAAGTTAGTTTGTAACCATGTGCAATGTTGCATATTTAATAGAACGCACAGTTGCAATGCATGCGGGCGATAGTTCGTTGATGGTAAATATATCTGGCTCGAAGTTTGATCACTTAGAAATTGATTGGTCCAATTAATGATACAGAGCCTCCTGAACGTTTTTATGTCTATGCATAAATAGCTTTTCAAGTGAGATGATTGTGTGATCTACTCTAAATGCTATCTATCTATCTATCTACACACATCTCTCTCTCTCTCTCTCTCTCTATATATATATATATATATATATATATATATATATATATATATATATATATATATATATATATATATATATATACTAAGAAGATAAAGCGTAGAGTTACAACATTATCAACTCAAAGGGTTTACAGAATGAGGAATATAGGCGATATGATGGGATAACAGAGAGAAAGGATAGAAAAAGCAATATGTATATATTTTTTAATAGAATTATCCACTGACACGTGTTTCGTCATCTAAGACTCATCAAAGTGGCCGAATCTACGGATGTTCGAAATTGGGACCCCGTGATAAGAAGCCTAAACATCTACCACGCGACTAACCTCACACGACTACTAAATCTATCGCTTTTTTATGTAGATATTTTCATTTGTTTTTGTTAGCGATACTTTGTGAATGAATTCAATCATTTAAGCGAAAATGCATTTTTACATAAATGCGAGTTGGGAATAATTTTCCCTTTGACCAATTTTGTACCCCATGTATATATATATATATATATATATATATATATATATATATATATATATATATATATATATATATATATATATATATATGTATGTATATATATATACATATATATACACACACATATACATATATATATATATATATATATATATGTATATATATATATATATATATATATATATATATATATATATATATATATATATATATATATATATATATATATACAGGGTGAATCTCAGGAAACGGATGTTTTTTTTATTATTAATACGTCTGTTATCGTTATTTTTACTAAGCTTAACAAACGTGCTTTTCCAAAATTGTTTGTAATTTAGGGAGGTCTTGGTTGCAAATTTTAGGCTTACAAAATAATAATAATAATAATAATAATAATAATAATAATAATAATAATAATAATAATAATAATAATAATTATCATTATTATTATTATTATTATTATTATTATCATTATTATTAAATTGCCAACGAGAAATCAATGATAAGCGACTGTTGCGACAACGCAAATTCTTTTGCAAAGGTTATCGAACAGGAGGAGAGTACTGGAAATCTGGGTAGACTTGTCATTCAGATTCCAGAGAATACCACAAGTTGTTCTCAAAGAGAAATCTTTGATGATGCTTGTGTGAATACTTCTAGTGAGTACATAATAATAATAATAATAATAATAATAATAATAATAATAATAATAATAATAATAATAATACCCTAATTGGATTGGCAATCACCTTCAGACTTAAGTTTACGGTTCTACTAAATCCCTTAAAAGTTGTTTACAATCTTTTTAGCCTAAAATTCGTCAAAATCACAGCCAAATTGGTAGCTATGTTGGAAAGCGCGCGTGCTTGGCTAAGTAGAAAATGAAGATAACAAATTCATAGATGATATATCTGTACTGTTTTCTCTTCTTTTTGGTGACATCCCGGACTTTGGTCGTGCCTTTGTTCCAGGTGGTCAATTGGTACCTGCTTACAAAAGGTTTGACCCTCTGATGAAGACCGAAGATGTCGAAGAGTACCGTTCCATCTGATTATCACTCACCCTACGTTGTCTTGATCATGAGTGTAATCCTCCTGTATTCTTCATCCGATTTGTATTAAGCAGAGTTCATTTTTACTTCGACGACACAAAGGTTAGTACAAAAGCGAATTTTCTTGCGTTTGGTGTAAATTATTAGTTGTTTATTTGTTTTTGTTTTTTTTTTTGTTTGTTTGTTTTTTTCTTGCTTACTAAAATCGTATTTTATTTATTATACACTTTTATTAGTTTTAAGAAAATATAATGAAATGAAGATGTCCTACTCTTGTGCGTATATATATATATATATATATATATATATATATATATATATATATATATATTATCAGAAAATGGGAATATATCTATTCTCACTCCCTCTAACTCCCTTTTTTCTCTTTCTTTCTCCCTCTCTCTCATACAATCTCTCTCTCTCTTTAAAATATAATTATCTACTGACACGTGTTTCGTCGTCTACGACTCATCAGAGTAGCTGAAACGTATCGCAAAAACAAAAATAAAAACAAATAAAATAACATCTACGTAAATCGCGACATATCCAAACAGTTGTGCGAGATGGTCCAGTAGTAAGAGTTCAAGCTATGAGGTACCGATTTCGAATCTCGCTAGATTCAGCCACTCTGACGAGTCGTAGTCGACGAACCATGTGTCAATGGCTAATTATATTCTAAAAACAATATATATATATATATATATATATATATATATATATATATATATATATAGTAAGTTATAAAATATATATGGCGATTAAGCTACACTGAATATTCCGCGTTTCATCCACTCTAGGACTCTTCAGGCTTATGCGCATAAGCCTGAAGAGTCCTAGAGTGGATGAAACCGTGGCTACCGAGAAAGAAGGCCGGTGCATATGACAGCGTAACGTCACTTCCTAATTAAGTTGTAGGTATAGACAGCTTCCGGTATTCAACCACGTGGTCATGCTAACAGGCATAAAAAAATATGGCTACCAATATGTGTTACCGATTGTCCATGTATGTTCTAAAGAAAAAGAACAATTCTCCATTCGGAAAATAATTATTATAATTGCACATTTGGGATAATTTTAATCAAAATATCGTAAGTGAATTCGTGTTTGAACTTTTATTTTTATTGGAGAAAGTCGAATATTTCATTTTATTTATTTATTTTTTTTTTACTGCAAAACAAACAATTTTTGTGTTTGTATTACTGTACACATAGATTCGAAAAAGTTGTTAAAAAACAAATATATAACAAATAAATGTTATCAAAGGCAAGATAAGTTACTTTTCTACCAAACTGGATGTATTTTTCGTGTTTTTATTCAATGTAACATGTTTATTCAGCTCGAAAAACATACATTGTTTACCGATGTATTGGAAAATTCAAAATGGCGCCATTATTCGAATCTATGTGTACAGTAATACAAACCCTTTGAAAGTAAGCATTTTTCACGGCAGTGTTTTTTTTTTTTTTTTTTACGATTGGTGAATTATCAATATTTTAGCACGGGGCGTAATTCATTTCTTTGAAATATATTTCAAACTTCAATTTTTTTGTTTTTTATAACATTTTAATTGTAAATAATTTACATAACGAGTTTGTTTTACTGTACACATAGATTCGAAAAAGTTGTCAAAAAACAAATAAATGTTATCAAAGGCAAGATAAGTTACAAACATGCCGACATTTTTCTTTTTAAAATATATTGATAAACATTGTATGATTTTCGAAGCGATTACACGTTTTAAAGTGAGTAAAACCACTAAAAACCTTCCCAGATAGGTAGAAGAGTAACTTATCTTGCCTTTGATAACATTTATTTGTGATATATTTGTGTTTTGACAACTTTTTCGAATCTATGTGTACAGTAATACAAACCTAAAATTTAATTTAACTTGAAAATAATATTTAAAAACACGTGCGTACACTGCACAAGCACCCTTATTATTATTATCATAATAATAATAGTAAAAAGAATAATAAAAAAACTGGTGTAGATGACATCGACTGGTGCCACACCACACCAACTAGTTGTGAAGGGTCAGGGAGGAGGAAAGACCGAGATGAGAGAGTACTGACCAAATCTCCACTGGAAGTGTGCAGTTCAAATCTGGTACCTTGAGGAGGCATTTTGTCACCCAAACCCCAGGAAACACCAATGGCCGATGCCAACGAGAAATCAGTGACAACGGCTGTTGCGATAACATGCAATCATCTGCACAAGTGATCAAAAGGTAGAGAACACTGGGAATCTAGGGAGACTTGTCACTTGGTCTCCAGGGAACACCACAGGTTACTGCCAGTGAGCAATCACTGATGATGGCTTGTGAGACAACTAATACGCTACACATTTTGATGAAAAACATGGGAAAAAATGGACATAGAAGAACAGAAAACCAAAACTTTAAATATAATTTCTGTATTTAAAGTAATAGTTATTTAAATATTTCAACATATAATCTTGTGGAGAAAATCCAGCTTCCCAATAAGGGGCACTCAGGATAGGAACAAAAATAATCTCAGTCATGAAAGATTTCTCCTCCACCGACCGAAGACAGAAAAGGTAAAATGTAGCATCAAAACAGATACTACACTGATCTTGTTCCGAAGGCCAAAAAATATTTCTTTAATGTTTCTTTAATTGTTTGTTCCCTAAATTCATGATTCAGTTTTATCAGTATTAAATTAAATATTGCTTTAAAATTACTTAATTTTACATAGATAATATTTATATTTTATATTGAATAAAGTTCAGTTTCAGTATTAATCGAACTGTGTTTCTTTTTCTTTTTAAAAATGTTTTATTGCTCTTTTTCAAATTGTCCTCATATAGTACTGACAGTCTGACAAATCTTACCTACATTGCCTGCAGACATTTTTCAGTTAACAGGCCTTCTTCTTACTCTCGGTGGCCGTGATGAAACGCGGAATATTCAATGTAGCTTAATCGCCATATATATTTTATAACTTACTAATTAGCTCTACCTACGTATTGAGCACTTTTGAAGTAAATACTTAAAGTTTACGCATAAATTTGTACTTTCGTATATTAATTTTATGTGAGTAAATGAATAGGGTATGGCATAAAGGTTTACTTCATAAGATCTCTAGCTATGGTATAGCTGGAAATGTCTTCTCAATTATTAAATCATTTCTTTCTGATAGGTTCATAAGAGTAGTAGTTGATGGGCAAAAATCAGAAGCCCACAGTATTAATGCCGGTGTCCCTCAGGGGTCCATCCTGGGCCCAACTCTTTTCCTGATCTACATTAATGATCTTCCAAATCACATCCTTACATCATTTGTAGACATTTATGCTGACGACACTACCATTTATGGTAGCACATCTAAGACAGTAAACGACCAAGTTCTCTCCAATTCTCTCTCCTCTGATCTTGAGCATGTAGTACAATGGGGAAAGGAGTGGCTGGTTACTTTTAATGCATCTAAAACCAAGCTTCTCTCTTTACATCATCAACATTCTGATCCACATCTGGCATCAATTGAAATGAATGGCTCTCGTCTTCAGGAGGCCTCAAGTTTTGACAAGCTTCTGGGCTTGACCATTACTCCTGATCTTAAATGGAACACGTACATCAAATCTGTTGCCAAAGCCGCTGGAAAAATGGTGGGATCTTTCTATCGATCCAGTAGATATCTCACTGCTGATGCAATTCTCTATCTATATAAGAGCCAGGTACGTCCAAGGATGGAATACTGTTGCCACATCTGGGCAGGAGCTGCTAGAAAGGACTTGGCCTGCCTTGATGGAGTTCAAAATAGACTTCGTAGCCTCGTAGGAGATGTCCTTTTCTCTTCCTTGCAACCTCTATCTCACAGAAGAGATGTTGCGAGTTTGTCTCTGATGTATCGTTATTTTCATGGAACGTGTTCGACTGAGCTTCAATCTATGGTCCCCCTCGCAAAACTTTCACAAGAAACACTCGTCTAGCTGTACACACTATCAATAATTCCCCCCACTCTTTATCTGTGCCTAAACCTAAACGTAGATTCCATGAACAAAGCTTTTTTATTAGAACTGCACGCCTGTTGAATTGTCTTCCGTTTTCCTGCTTTCCGGCTGACTACAATATGGTTGTGTTCAAGTCTAACGTAAATAAGTTCTTGATGAGCCGTTCCATATAAGTTATCAAATTTAACAAATTTTCATTACTAATGATTATTATATTGTCCAATTTCTACTGTACACTCTTTAACCCTTATCCTTGAGTGGCCTCTTGGCCTTGATAATGAGTTGATACCTATGAAAAAAAAAGAAAAAGCCCAATGTGAACAAGTTCTAATTGAATCGTCCCCCTAAGTAATCCAAGTTACACTGTTTACTATGCTAAAATCACAATGACTAATGTATACCTATTAACCCTTATCCTCGAGTGGCCTCTGGGCCTTGATAAGTGGTGACACCCTTGTAAAAAAAAAAAACTTATTTCAAAGTGTTTTTTAACATGCTTTATTAACTGTTTGCTCGTATTATATATATATATATATATATATATATATATATATATATATATATATATATATGCGTGTGTTCATCTCTACATTTAGAAATGAAAATGTCATACTCTTGTATATATCAGTAAATGCTAATCTCTCTATTCTCCCCGCCTCTCTCTCTCTCTTTCGCCTTCTCTGTCTCTGTCTCTGTCTCTGTCTCTCTCTCTCTCTCTCTCTCTCTCTCTCTCTCTATCTATCTATCTATCTATCTATCTATCTCTATCTATCTATCTATCTATCTATCTATCTGTGTGCGTTTGTTTATCTCTACATTTTTAAAACAGCGATAGAAGACGAACAAGAAAAATGATCGGTGAAAAGGAAAGTGAATGCTGAAAAGAAAACGAAAATAAATTATGATTAACAGATGGGTAGTAATGATTGCATAATAAAATGTTAAAACATCTAATGCAAAAATGTGTCTGTTTAGTGAACAATGAGTCGGGTTAGACGTTTAGTAACATGACATTGCTATGAGTAAATCATGCGGTTTTAATCGTTCACTGACACAAAGAAATGGGTGTAATAAGCGATAAATAAGAGTGATATTAAGTTTAGCGATAAGCAGCTATTCCCAAGTGGTCTAGTGGTTAGGATTCCGCGCTCTCACCGCGGCGGCCGGGGTTCGATTCCCCGCTTGGGAAAGATTTTTTCGCCGAATTAATTTTGTAATTTCGTGTTGCAGTGGTTCTATGTGATGATTGTGACCTTAACGTCTTCCTTCGTTCTCTCTCTCTCTCTCTCTCTCTCTCTCTCTCTATATATATATATATATATATATATATATATATATATATATATATACAAGTTAGAAAAGCGTTTCATCCAGGGCATGAAAATTGTTAAACAAAATGTTTTTACTGCAGGCTTTAAAAATAAAGGTACAAGATTCAATTTGAAATTTATTTATCTTCAAAGTGTACTTTTATACATTTTACAAAGTAAGGTATAAAAATTTAATACCTTACTTTGTAAAATGTATACAAGTGCACTTTGAAGATAAATAAATTTCAAATTGAATCTTGTACCTTTATTTTTAAATCCTGCAGTAAAAACATTTTTTTTAACAATTTTCATGCCTTGGATGAAATGCTTTTCTAACTTGTATCGTATCTTTTTAAGATCATATTTTATTTAATTTATTAATTTAGCTTTAAAAAAAAGATGAATGTAGTTTTGTATGTATTTATAAAAACTCTCCTACTCTCTATTTCAGATTGTATTTCTCCTCACACCATACCTCATTTTTGCAACCCCCTCTTTGTATTATTAAAGGTCTGAATATTTTCTCTGTTTCAGTTTGTAATTCTCCTCACACTACAACTCTTTTTTTGCAACTTCCTCTTTGTCATACATGTCTGAATAATGAGAAAATCTGAATTTTTTTAACAAAAACTTTAAAATAACTTTTTTAGATTAAATTTTTAAAAACTTCTTTCAGAATAGAAAATCTTTACAATTTAATAAGGAACATATTTCATATAGGTTTCATTAAAAATATTCAGTAGATAACGAGAAAAATAGAGGTGAAAACTTCAAAAGGAGTGTATAACTGGCTACGCACAATAGTAGTCCTCGCTAGCGAAAGACTTTATTATTATTATTATTATTATTATTATTATTATTATTATTATTATTATTATTATTATTATTATTATTATTATTATTATTTAAAACATTTTGTGCCCTGCGCTTTCGCGCGAGGACTAATATAAATGAAACTCTCTCTCTCTCTCTCTCTCTCTCTCTCTCTATATATATATATATATATATATATATATATATATGTGTGTGTGTGTGTGTGTGTTTGTGTGTGTGTGTGTGTGTGTGTGTGTGTGTGTGTGTGTGTGTGTGTGTGTAAAAATGAAACTCTTGGTATGTTTGTATCCGATAATCTAAATAACCTCTGGACCGACTGCTTCGACATTTCAGGTATTGTATTTTCATCGTACTCATGCGTGTTTTTATATCTCTCTTTTTAATGATAACTTTATACCTAATTTTTATTTAATAAATTAAATGATTTTCTTTGTAACGATGTGGCCATTTTTTTTATTTTGGAAAATATCACCGCCCGCCGTCATGTGACATCACTAAAAGGAACTTCGGTCTCGTTTAATGTAAACAGAATGTGTTTACAATATGTATAAATTTTAAATGGTAAAAATTTAATCACGTGATTATTGAAAATGTAATGATGTGATTAAAATTAGCCACATGCGGTCGCTTTTCTGTTAAATATTCATCGAAAATGAATATTAGCAGCAAATCGACCATTGTGGATCACATTTTTACTATTCAGAAAATTAAAGATTCACATGGAATTTTAATATATTTGCTCAGTGACTAATGAGATTCCTATTTCAGTCACCTAAATTATTTAGAGTAAAATTAGTTTAGGAATTCATATCCAAACCTAGATATTATATTTACTTAAAATAATGACATTAATAATTAATATTAATTATAGGAAATTTCATCGTGAAACCACCACAAACATATAGATATACTTACGTTATATTAGAAATAGAGAGACCCCTAAAAATCTGGTAGCTAAGTGTCAAATCAATAATAATCTGCTGAAAATATTGAAAAATAAAACGAAAAGAACCTCTCCCAAATATACTGACAATAATTTGATTCCGTGCTTCCCTTGAGTGTTTCCAATAAGGGGGATGGGTTTACTAGGGCTTTGAGTTAGATACTGCGCACCCCTTTAAACATCTTTAATTATTGAATTTTTTGCATTTTGGTTAGTTAGTTTGCAATCGCTGATAATCCACTCAAAAAATAAAAAATAAAAAAAGGCGAACTTAAAAAGACTAGTACACTTGCAGAATTTGGCCCGAATCCTTGCGATTTTCCGTCAATTTTTACATTTGTGCAACTTACATCTACACTATGATTGCTTCTTACATGGACAAGTATATGTTGCGTGTTCTACAGTAGAAAAATCAGACAATTTCTACATCTGCATAGAAAAAGGGACACTTCAAAATATTGTGTATCCACAAATATTGAGAACAAAAACTTAAGAAACATTTTGTCGTTTGGCATTTTCCCCCGTGTATTATTTCATGGATTTTATTGGTCGCCATTTTGTTATTCCAGATATTTTTTTTTATTATAAGTTAACGGCGCGTTGTTTATGTTATCGTCTTAATTAAAAAACATGGAGACCACTGAAAATCACACACACACACACACATATATATATATATTTATATACATTTTCATTTTATCATATTTACTTAAAAGTAATAAAACATATAATTAATAAAAGCGTGATTGTGTAGTATAGTTAACAAAACAAAAAAACACGTTAAAATTGCATTCTGATTAAGTAAATGAATTAAACAATATGGTTGGTGGCTTTCAAAATGGCCAACTTTTAAGAAAACGCGATGTGTTGTTTGTTTTTAAGCCGGATTCTTAAAGAATAATGAAATTTTTGTGATCTCTGCATGGAAATATAGGCTTATAAGGGACGAATTTGCTATTATCACAAAAACTAAGATATTTTACGACTGTTTACAAATAATGTGTTTGTTAATATCGGTTTGTTTGTTAGTATTAACTGAACTGTTGTATGTTTGGAATGAATGCATAGAATAATGCATTTGTTAAAAAAAAATCCAATTATTATTGTGCAAAAGAGCTATCATTTGCATCTACTGTGTCATTTGGTATTGCATTTTGTTGTTATTTTTTTCCAGTTTTAGCTGAAGGTCTCATTCGCACTATTTGCCAACTTTGAACTTCTTTTTATCTCTCCAGTTAACATTTAATGACTCTGTATGCATTTTACATAGTTGCATCTTTCTAAACACATGTGCCTTAATACGTTTCTCACTGTACATTTTGTGAAAGAGATACGATTGTAATTTGAGCAGCGTTATAGAACTTTTGCTTCTACGTGAACAGATCTGAATTGCTTTCATCAAGACCGCGCTTCTTATTCATTGCAATCACATCTGATCATCTGTCACTATTATCTGTGATTCGTGAACGACATGGAATATCGTAGAGCGCATCCATTACATTGTCACTTTATTCTTCCAGAAATAAAAGGATTCGAATGGATTGTTATTATTTCTTTATATTATCAAGAACTGATACCTGACTGATAACCATGATCACATTTAATGCATACTAGACTACCCGTGACCCGTTGGGTCAGTATGTTATATTAGCTATGGAATTCATGTATGAGCGTGACACTTGTGACGTAAAGAAAATAGTTTGTTTTTTTTACATAACAGATACATTTCTATGAAAGTATATTAAAATGAAAAAAAGAATATAGATAGAATTCTATGAGTCGTTCTGTTTATTATTATAATTGATTATTTTTGGAAAAATTTTTTTACAGTTACTAAATTATAAGTGGTTGGCCATACTTATATGTAAATGTGCACTGCACAGATATCATAATACTTACTATAGTTAAAGTCAAATTTTGATATATCTGCTTTTTTTACGTTGCTCATTTCTGTATTACGTTTAAGTTATTTTAAACCCCACTCTTCCCATGTTAAATAATAATTTCGAAATAATAACGTTAATATTTCAGCGTCCCAATTGTTCTTTTGTTTTCTGTTTATCTTAAACCCCACTCTTCCCATGTTAAATAATAATTTCGAAATAATAACGTTAATATTTCAGCGTCCCAATTGTTCTTTCGTTTTTTGTTTATTTTAATCCCCACTCTTCCCATGTTAAATAATAATTTCGAAATAATAACGTTAATATTTCAGCGTCCCAATTGTTCTTTTGTTTTTATTTTCGCGTATAAATTATTCAAATAATACTGTCTGCTTTTTTTTTACATCGTTTTTTTTTTTACATCGTTCATTTCTGTATCACGTTTAAGTTATTTTAAACCCCACTCTTCCCATGTTAAATAATAATTTCGAAATAATAACGTTAATATTTCAGTGCGCATGTCATGCGCGCATGCGCAACCGGATGTCGTAAACCGGAAAGTGGGTTACGTACATCATTACAAGGTCATTTGAGTTTTATAATTATATAGATTTATTCTGGTCTCGTTTAGCTATGGATATACATGGTTGCAGAAAAACAGATCACTATGATTTTTAAAAAAGGTTTTATGTCTAAATTGTGATTGTGTTTAAAAAAATAACAGACCAGAGTTAATCTCTAAAAGATTTCACAAAATATAAATTAACGAGTTAAAAAAATTGTAATGAAAAATGATGAAAATAATACGGAAATTGGTTCGAATTTCAAGTTCGAAAAAATCAATTTTAAAAATATCTGAAAGAAAATAATTATCTGTGTTCTGAAACTATTTCAACGATAATTAGTAAATGAAAATATTAAGATTAAATTAAAATCTTAGATACCGAATTAATGAAAATGTACATACTTTCTTAAACTTCAAATTACATAATGATCGCCCTTCAAGTTGGCTAGTTGAAAAGAAAACGTCGGCAATCGGTATAGAAATCCCACTGAGTTTCAAAAAAGTATGGATCAGGGAATGTGTATTAATTTCGTTTAATCAATTTAATGCTGTTGCAATAAAACAAGAGTTGCTTATTTATCCTGCTACTTGGCCTTTTGGTCAAGATCAAAGTGTAGTATCTGTTCCGGCAGATGCTGCACTTAAGATAATTTGTACCAGTCAATGGAGGGGAAACCCTCTATACTGGGACAATTATTATTTTTGGTAACCAGAGTGACCCCTTTTAGGGGAGCTGGTTTTTACCTCACATTAAAAATGGCCTTGTGCCTAATTTGCTCAGTGGGGGAGCAAATAAATACCATCAAAGTGTAGTATCTGTTCTCTCAGTTACTAAACTTGACCCACCACCGGGCTTTCGGGCTAGGTTAAGGTGTTTTTTCTTACTAACCTTTGTTAGTTAGGACCGACCCCCTCCTTTGGGGAGTCAGGACCTAGAGGACCGACTCCACATTTGTGGGAGCTTGGACCCGGAAACCGATCCCCTCTTTTGGGAGACTGGAATCTCGGGACCAACACCACTATCGCTGGTAGTTGAGACCTTCTTTTCTCATTTGTTGTTTTTGCATGTTGTTTTTTCTTCGTTTCGGTCTCACTTCTCGAGACTGGGATGGTCTAATTTCTCAACACTTAATTGCCTGAGCAGCACTCTGACCTGCCAGGCCCAAACTTTGTCTATCTTCGCTGCTCTCCCAGTGGATCGAGCAGACAGGGTTCTCTTTCTCGCTTCCGTTGGGGTAAGTTAGTGGGTAGGGTGACGTGGGGTAGGGCGGGTGCTTCGTTTCTGCTCCCCTCTGTGGGCAGGGATGCCTATCCCCTCTCTCTCTTAATTGCGACGCGGCACTCTGACCCGCTAGCACCCACTGCGTCTTTCTTCTCTGCTCTCCCCCCTCACGGGGGGATCTGAGCTGCTAACCCGACATCCCCGTGAGGGGAAGTCAAAAACTCTAATTTCTTCAAAGTCCGCTCCTCCCCCTCCATTCCCCTGGGTTTTCTTTTCCCCCACTACACTTTGGTCCGCGCCAGCGGCCAGTGCAACCGCCACGATGCCAGGCAGGAGGGGTACGTCACCCCAAATGCGCAGCATCTCAACTGCTAACGACTCCCTATGTGAGGGAGCTGATGCATCTCCCGGCGAGACGGCGCCAGGAAACAAGGTAGGGCCCCGGCGCGCGGCGACCTTGGAAGAAAGCGGGAGGGTAGGGCCGCAGCCCGCGGCGACCCCCCGAAAAGCACCTGCAACCGCTCCCCACGAGGGCAACCCAGCGGAAAAAGCTGCCGTTAAGTCACTAGCTGGGGAAAGTGCAGAACCCAGCCAACCAGCTGCACCCCAGGACGGCAGAACCAAGGGAGGAAGACCGGGGAACCCATCCCCCGCTCCCCCAAAGGGCGACTCCCCAACAGAAAAGGAGGAAAACAGCACCGCGGACCAAACCGAGGCGCTGGATGAAGACGTAATAGCCTCCATCTGCTCACTATTCGGCGGGGAAGACAGTGATTGGCCCCCCAACACTCCCCAAGAGAACCAAATACGGAAAAGGGGTGACTCTCCGGCCAGTGGTAACAAAAGCAAGTTGGAAGGAGAGACACCCTTGACAGTACCCACCAAGGCTCCAGCTGGGAACACGGCACCAGAAGGGGAGACACCTCCATCCCCCAAGGGGACAGCCACCCAGCAAAGGAAGAAAATAAGAAAGGGGAGCGGCCCGGAGAGCAAACCAAGCCAGGACGAAACAACGCCAAAGACACAATGGCCTACTTTGCCTGGCAACGGCCCCGTTCCGAAACCAAAAATGCCCATAACAATGGAGAGCCCCACAACACCAGCTGCGCCCCCCAACCCGAGTTCAGCTGACACCCACCAGGATGGAGGACCGGCATGGGGCCCCAAAGAGCAGCAAGGGAAGTTGACGCCCGAAGACTACAGAGCACTCTTCGACTCCACTTACAAGGAGTATACCCAGGGGAACAACATCCAACCCCTCCCGGGTCAAGTGGAAGTTCTGGAGAAAAGAGTGCTCTCGCTGATAACTTCAGACACCAAGACAAGGGGTCTGACGGGCGTCAACAAGGACACCATGATGAACGTGTTGCTGGAGCAGAACATTCCCGCCAACTACATCTGTAGAAGGAGTTACGCACAGTGGGATGTTCTGCTCCCCACCTCCGAAGACGCAGTCAGGCTGTCCAGGACCTGTCATCAGAGCAGGAACATAAAGCTCCAACCCATCTATATGAACAAGAGGAGAGCAAATGTTTCTGCTCTAAACGTCCCCTGCTATATGGAGGCCAAACAACTGGGGGCTATCCTAAGCCAGTATGGGGACGTAGAGGAAGTCACCCCGGTCTGCGGATTAAGAAACATCATGACCGGGGACTACAAAGTACAGATGGTCCTGGACAAGGCTGGATTCTACGCCATCCCAGCCACACTCAAGTTCGGAGAGTGGACACTCTCCCTTATAGTGGAAGGGAGGAGGCCCCATTGCTGGCTGTGCACACAACAAGGGCATATGGCGAAGGACTGTCCGAAGAGGAATGGAGGGAAGAAGCCCACAAAAGCGGCGGGAACAAGCGTGACAACAAATCAAGCCGCTGCTCCCGCGCCGGCCGCAAATCCTCCAGAGGCACCGACAGGCTGGGTGACAGTCGTAAAGAAAGGCAAGACCAACAAACAGCCATTCTTGCAGACAGTCACCCAAGACCAAGACCAACCGAAGAGCGAGACGGAGAAGATGGACACACAGACACCCTCCTCCTCAAACAAGAGGAAACTACCAGAATCTGAGGAGGAGGCCGCGTCAGAGGCAGAGGAAGAGACAACAACAGTCTCTATGGCCCTGAGCGCAACAGAGATCAGGAGGGCCAGGAGGAGGAAAAGCCGCAAGACACGCGCAAACCCTCCTACCCCCACTGAGACTGAGAAGGACTCCCTCGCAACAACAACACAGGATGAGCCCCCTGTGATCCCAACACCCCAGCAACCCGAACAACCTTCCCCCTCTCCTATAAAGGCCCCAAGAAACTCTTCCCGCCCCTCATCCCGTGACAGGAGCCAAAAAGAAGAAAACGAGCAGGCTACCCCCTCCCCAAGCGCTCAGCCTCCCCATCAACCAAAAGAGGTCCCCTCCCCCACTCCCAAAGTCCGCACTGAACGGACCAAAAAGCTCCCCTTCCTGCCAGGAAGCAGGATTTGTGAAACAGACCCTCTCCAACCGGCTCCGGACCTTAAAGGACAACAGAAGGTCCGGTACAATAAACTCAAAAACTTTGAAAAAGTCGGTGGAGACCTAGTAACAGACCCCACTAAATTCAAGGACGCTCCCTTGTTGACCACTTTCGTTAGGGTCAACAAGGACGGTAGGACTGGAGGAATGTGGGCAATGATTAAGGCAGCGAAGAATGCGATCCCAGGCCAGCAGCTGGTGGATAGGGACCATCCTTCACTGACCAACATTTTCTTTAAATGTGAGGGTAGAATCCCCATGTATGTACACCCATCGCTATACAGGGCACTCAAACTAACCTTCCCCCTGGACGTGGGGGGCGTGGCCAAGGATGGATCACCTTCATCGGATTTACTTACCGGCAGCCTTGGCCAGGCCTGCCATGTCCTCACTGCCCAGGATTTCAGACCCGTCTGTGACAGTGCTTGAGGTAAGTGATCATGTCTTTGAACTTGGCTACATTGAATGTGAGGGGCATCAGGTGTCGAAGCAAGGCCTCGCGCGTTGTGAGAGACTTGGTGTCCCTCAAGGTAGATATTGCCGCTATCCAGGAGACCCACTTTGTTTGTGACGGGGATTGTCAGGTGCTGGTAAACGATTACGATGTCTACTCAGCATATGGCAATACCTATAGTCGTGGAATCTCCTTGCTAGTGAGTCGCACCCTGTCAGCGTCGGTGAATGTTGTTCACGCAGGCGAGGACGGGCGGGCGCTTGTTGTTGATGTTGCTGTTAATTGTAGTGTTTTTCGGATTGTTGCTGTTTATGCTCCCAATGCTGCTGTAGAGAGGGCAACCTTTTTTCGACGGTTGGAGGGCTTCTTAGTGGATCCGGAACGGTTAGTTTTAATGGGGGATTGGAATGCAATCCTTGATCCCAAAATAGATAAGGTCGGGGGGACTAGCGGGTCGGCGTGGTGTGACAGCAGTCTGTCTGACCTGATGGCCTCGTGCGATCTCGTCGACAGATTTCGTCTGGATCATCCGGGGCGGGAGATGTGGACGTGGCATCCTGTAGTGCCTTCCCATCCAAGCACTTACTTGGATCGGATGTTAGTTAGAAGAGGCGATGTAGACTTCCTATCTTGCCCCACGTTCCACTTGCTAGGACACTCGGACCATAAACTTGTTATGGCCCGTTTGAGCTTAAGCGCTAGGCCTAAACTGGCCGGATACTGGAAGTTCAACAGCACCTTGTTGGAGCTGGAGGACTACCGGTTGAAGGTCACTGAGCTAATTCAGCGGGCTTTAGTGGGGGCGGTTACAGGGAGTAAGTGGTGGGTTAGTCTCAAGGCCAAAATTAGGCGCTTCTCTGTCCAGTATAGCCAACGCCTCGCGATAGATAAGGCTAAGGCAAAGAAGCGTTTAGAGGATAAGCTGACCCAGGCGGTGGAGGGGGGGGACCCCCTAGAGTTAGCACTAGCTAAACAAGATCTCAACCGCTTGGCTAGCGAGCGGTATGAAGGTCAAGTAGTTAGGGCTAGGTTAAAGAAAGTTTCTAACGAGGCTGTGAATGTTGACGCTGTTGAGCGTAAGGCTGCTTTAAGGCGCGGTTCGGATGGGTACATTCGTAAAGTACATAACCTGGAAGGACACCCCTTAGTATCGACTCGGGAGATCTGCGAGGGGTTTCGGGAGCATCTATCGGTGCGCTTCACCCAACTACCCGGACTCAGGGTTGATGAGTTTGGCAGCTATTTGGCTGACTCGCCCCGCCTCACGGCGGCTCGGGCGGCTAGCTGTGATGGTCTTATTACTGAACATGAGGTCATTACTGCGTTGAAGCAGGTCGGCTATAACAAATCCCCGGGTCTTGATGGTTTACCCTACGAGTTTTACTTGAGGCTGTCGCCCATGTTGGTCCCTATTCTGAAGGATATGTTCAACCATTGGTTTGCCCAGGGTTCCATCCCTGGACAGGTGACCAAGGGTGTGATCACATTGCTGAGGAAAGGTCAACGGCATGGTGGGAGGGAAAACTTTGATGATTTTAGGCCCTTGACTCTGCTAAACACAGAGTTAAAGATTTTGGCAAAGATTCTTGCGAATCGCTTGCAGGTTGTCATCACTGACTTGATCGAACCGGACCAGACTTATGCTGTGAAGGGGAGATCGATTCAAGACAATTTGCACTTGATACGCTCGATCATAGAGGGGACAGAAGACGACGCCGAAGCCGCGCTGATCAGTTTGGATCAGTCCAAGGCATTCGATAGGGTCGACCATCGGTTCCTAGGATCTGTGCTAGAGGCCGCCGGATTTAATCCGGACTTCCGCAAGTGGATCTTTGTTCTGTATGACAGGCCGACGGTAGCGGTGCAGATCAACGGTAAGCTGTCGGAGTCATTCGCTGTTTCTCGGTCGGTGCGACAGGGTTGTCCGCTGTCGCCTCTGTTGTATGTCCTGGCGTTGGAACCCCTCCTTCGCAAGTTAAGGGACGAGGCGGCTACACCAGTCCTGCGCGGAATAGCTCTCCCTGGAGGCACACGAGCCAGGGTTTCCGCGTTCGCCGATGACGTCACCGTGTTCGTGTCTTGCCTCACGGACGTTCAAGCGGTGGTCGAGGCGCTCGCTCGATACGAAGAAGTAACAGGGGCCATCTTCAACCGTAGCAAGTCTGTTGGCCTGCGGTTGGGGGCCTGGACCGGGGTAAACTCGCTTCCAGGTATTTTCAGCTGGACCGATGGACCGGTCCGCATTCTCGGTGTCTGGTTTGGACCGGGACTTCAGCTGGAAAAGAATTGGTCGGAAGTACAGTCTAAGGTCAAATCGTCAGTAAAGACTTGGATTGGAAGGAAATTGTCCTTGAAGGGTCGGGCGGAGGCGTGTGCTACATACGTCTTTCCGCTCATCCTTTACCGTTTGTCTGTACTCCCTCTCCCTGCAGAACGACTAACCCGCTTACAAGGGCGCCTCGATTCACTTTTGTGGAACGAGGGTAAGCATTATGTCTGCAGAGAGGTCTGTGTTCAAAATCCGAGCGAGGGAGGCCTGGGTCAGCCCAGTCTCTTGTGTCACAGAAACGCCGAGAGATTGGCTTTCCTGGGTCGTTCGCTTGAAGGAGACGCTCCTTGGGTCCCTGTGGTTGAGAACTCGTTTCCCAACCTCAAACCCAACCCTTCGGTAGAAGGTCGTCGTAGACCGAAGGGGGAGTCCAAGTTCTTCTCCGAATGCCGAACCGCTCTTAGAGCTTTGCCGGGGACCAATGTCCTCGATCAGCCAAGGAAGAAACTGTATCGGGATTTAGTGGAGGGGACCGCGAAGGATCCACTTTGTAGGCGGATGGGATGGTCGATGGAGGTTGTCCGTTCTCAATGGCGTTGGGCGCCGGGACGGGAGATTCTGAATAACTCGGAATTCTCCCTGACTTGGCGACTGGTCCGAAATGCGCTGCCCCTCTTCGACATACTTTTCCGGTATAAAGAACATACCAGTCGCTTCTGTCCGTGCTGTGACGAACGCGAGCCCGAAACAATCGAGCACGCGTTTTTTAGTTGCAGCCGGATACAGCCCCTATTAAGGTACGTCGAGGGGGTAACAGCTCGCATCGATGCCGAGTGTCTGCTCGATCTCGACGTAGGAACTTTTGTGTACAACATGGAGCCGCCGTTCCCCAGGGAGGAAAGTTTGGTTTTCCTGGCGATCCTAGCAGTAGCGCGCATGACCATTTGGATCGCGCGCCTCAAGTTGGTCCACGAAGGGACATCTGTTCCTGATCGGGATCTGATCGTTTACTTTAAACATTTGCTTAAAGTAAAGATCAGATGCGATTGGAAGAGGTTGCCTAGAGTGGAATTTGACAAGAGGTGGGTGCACAGCACTAGTTTGTGCATCCGTCGAGGAGCCAAGTTTCAATACGTGTTCCCTCCTTAGGCATGGCATGGGCGGTGCTGGGTCCTACGGAACCCATCCCGCCTAGGTTAGCATTATAAGTTCAGTAAAGTAACTCTTGACTGGTGGTACAAATGAGATCCTGTTCCTGATTTTATTTTTTGGTATTAGAGAACCTCTGAGTCTGCCCAACCCCCCCGCTCCTCATCTTTATTTTCTGATGCCCCCGATCATCCCCCTACTCAGAGGTCACCTTCCTACCCCCTCCATCCGTTGCTTTATTTTCTCCCACCTCCATTAAGGCGACTTCCCCAAACCCCATTAGGGATGCTCTGCTTGTTTTCGGTTCCCCGGAAAACAGTGGGGGATCTAGCCACATAGAATAGTACAGGGGGGTCTTACTAACAACACATTAGTAGATTTTCCTTATTTTTGAAATGAACATTTTCATTAGTTTTTCCCACTCCACGAACATTTTATGCCAATTAATTCAAGAACTCTTTCTAATGAAATCGAACTTTATTTTCTCACACATACACACACACAAAAAAAAAAAAAAAAAAAAAAATGCACACACAACATACAGAAATGAATATACAAATTGTACATAGTTAAATTTTACATTGAACGCTGGGGTTATTAGTTAGATTAGGATCCACAGAGTGATTGAGGTATTTTGGTAAATGTTGCCAGTCAAGAGTAAGACTTCAAAGTCTCATCTGTTACATAGTCAAAAAGACCCTGTACCCTCCCCCTCCCAATTTCTTGTAGGGCCTTGTGCCTAATTTTGTTGAATTGAATTTTTTGTACGTTTTTTATGTTCAATTTTTTCTTTCTCAATAAAATATATAAACAAGATCAAAGTGTAGTATCTGTTCCCTCAGTTACTAAACTTGACCCACCACCGGGCTTTCGGGCTAGGTTAAGGTGTTCTTTCTTACTAACCTTTGTTAGTTAGGACCGACCCCCTCCTTTGGGGAGTCAGGACCTAGAGGACCGACTCCACATTTGTGGGAGCTTGGACCCGGAAACCGATCCCCTCTTTTGGGAGACTGGAATCTCGGGACCAACACCACTATCGCTGGTAGTTGAGACCTTCTTTTTTCATTTGTTGTTTTTGCATGTTGTTTTTTCTTCGTTTCGGTCTCACTTCTCGAGACTGGGATGGTCTAATTTCTCCACACTTAATTGCCTGAGCAGCACTCTGACCTGCCAGGCCCAAACTTTGTCTATCTTCGCTGCTCTCCCAGTGGATCGAGCAGACAGGGTTCTCTTTCTCGCTTCCGTTGGGGTAGTTAGTGGGTAGGGTGACGTGGGGTAGGGCGGGTGCTTCGTTTCTGCTCCCCTCTGTGGGCAGGGATGCCTATCCCCTCTCTCTCTTAATTGCGACGCGGCACTCTGACCCGCTAGCACCCACTGCGTCTTTCTTCTCTGCTCTCCCCCCTCGCGGGGGGATCTGAGCTGCTAACCCGACATCCCCGTGAGGGGAAGTCAAAAACTCTAATTTCTTCAAAGTCCGCTCCTCCCCCTCCTCCCCCTCCATTCCCCTGGGTTTTCTTTTCCCCCACTACACTTTGGTCCGCGTCAGCGGCCAGTGCAACCGCCACGATGCCAGGCAGGAGGGGTACGTCACCCCAAATGCGCAGCATCTCAACTGCGAACGACTCCCTATGTGAGGGAGCTGATGCATCTCCCGGCGAGACGGCGCCAGGAAACAAGGTAGGGCCCCGGCGCGCGGCGACCTTGGAAGAAAACGGGAGGGTAGGGCCGCAGCCCGCGGCGACCCCCCGAAAAGCACCGGCAACCGCTCCCCACGAGGGCAACCCAGCGGAAAAAGCTGCCGTTAAGTCACTAGCTGGGGAAAGTGCAGAACCCAGCCAATCAGCTGCACCCCAGGACGGCAGAACCAAGGGAGGAAGACCGGGGAACCCATCCCCCGCTCCCCCAAAGGGCGACTCCCCAACAGAAAAGGAGGAAATCAGCACCGCGGACCAAACCGAGGCGCTGGATGAAGACGTAATAGCCTCCATCTGCTCACTATTCGGCGGGGAAGACAGTGATTGGCCCCCCAACACTCCCCAAGAGGACCAAATACGGAAAAGGGGTGACTCTCCGGCCAGTGGTAACAAAAGCAAGTTGGAAGGAGAGACACCCTTGACAGTACCCACCAAGGCTCCAGCTGGGAACACGGCACCAGAAGGGGAGACACCTCCATCCCCCAAGGGGACAGCCACCCAGCAAAGGAAGAAAATAAGAAAGGGGAGCGGCCCGGAGAGCAAACCAAGCCAGGACGAAACAACGCCAAAGACACAATGGCCTACTTTGCCTGGTAACGGCCCCGTTCCGAAACCAAAAATGCCCATGACAATGGAGAGCCCCGCAACACCAGCTACGCCCCCCAACCTGAGTCCAGCTGACACCCACCAGGATGGAGGACCGGCATGGGGCCCCAAAGAGCAGCAAGGGAAGTTGACGCCCGAAGACTACAGAGCACTCTTCGACTCCACTTACAAGGAGTATACCCAGGGGAACAACATCCAACCCCTCCCGGGTCAAGTGGAAGTTCTGGAGAAAAGAGTGCTCTCGCTGATAACTTCAGACACCAAGACAAGGGGTCTGACGGGCGTCAACAAGGACACCATGATGAACGTGTTGCTGGAACAGAACATTCCCGCCAACTACATCTGTAGAAGGAGTTACGCACAGTGGGATGTTCTGCTCCCCACCTCCGAAGACGCAGTCAGGCTGTCCAGGACCTGCCATCAGAGCAGGAACATAAAGCTCCAACCCATCTATATGAACAAGAGGAGAGCAAATGTTTCTGCTCTAAACGTCCCCTGCTATATGGAGGCCAAACAACTGGGGGCTATCCTAAGCCAGTATGGGGATGTAGAGGAAGTCACCCCGGTCCGTGGATTAAGAAACATCATGACCGGGGACTACAAAGTACAGATGGTCCTGGACAAGGCTGGATTCTACGCCATCCCAGCCACACTCAAGTTCGGAGAGTGGACACTCTCCCTTATAGTGGAAGGGAGGAGGCCCCATTGCTGGCTGTGCACACAACAAGGGCATATGGCGAAGGACTGTCCGAAGAGGAATGGAGGGAAGAAGCCCACAAAAGCGGCGGGAACAAGCGTGACAACAAATCAAGCCGCTGCTCCCGCGCCGGCCGCAAATCCTCCAGAGGCACCGACAGGCTGGGTGACGGTCGTAAAGAAAGGCAAGATCAACAAACAGCCATCCTTGCAGACAGTCACCCAAGACCAAGAACAACCGAAGAGCGAGACGGAGAAAATGGACACACAGACACCCTCCTCCTCAAACAAGAGGAAACTACCAGAATCTGAGGAGGAGGCCGCGTCAGAGGCAGAGGAAGAGACAACAACAGTCTCTATGGCCCTGAGCGCAACAGAGATCAGGAGGGCCAGGAGGAGGAAAAGCCGCAAGACACGCGCAAACCCTTCTACCCCCACTGAGACTGAGAAGGACTCCCTCGAAACAACAACACAGGATGAGCCCCCTGTGATCCCAACACCCCAGCAACCCGAACAACCTTCCCCCTCTCCTATAAAGGCCCCAAGAAACTCTTCCCGCCCCTCATCCCGTGACAGGAGCCAAAAAGAAGAAAACGAGCAGGCTACCCCCTCCCCAAGCGCTCAGCCTCCCCATCAACCAAAAGAGATCCCCTCCCCCACTCCCAAAGTCCGCACTGAACGGACCAAAAAGCTCCCCTTCCTGCCAGGAAGCAGGATTTGTGAAACAGACCCTCTCCAACCGGCTCCGGACCTTAAAGGACAACAGAAGGTCCGGTACAATAAACTTAAAAACTTTGAAAAAGTCGGTGGAGACCTAGTAACAGACCCCACTAAATTCAAGGACGCTCCCTTGTTGACCACTTTCGTTAGGGTCAACAAGGACGCTAGGACTGGAGGAATGTGGGCAATGATTAGGGCAGCGAAGAATGCGATCCCAGGCCAGCAGCTGGTGGATAGGGACCATCCTTCGCTGACCAACATTTTCTTTAAATGTGAGGGTAGAATCCCCATGTATGTACACCCATCGCTATACAGGGCACTCAAACTAACCTTCCCCCTGGACGTGGGGGGCGTGGCCAAGGATGGATCACCTTCATCGGATTTACTAACCGGCAGCCTTGGCCAGGCCTGCCATGTCCTCACTGCCCGGGATTTCAGACCCGTCTGTGACAGTGCTTGAGGTAAGTGATCATGTCTTTGAACTTGGCTACATTGAATGTGAGGGGCATCAGGTGTCGAAGCAAGGCCTCGCGCGTTGTGAGAGACTTGGTGTCCCTCAAGGTAGATATTGCCGCTATCCAGGAGACCCACTTTGTTTGTGACGGGGATTGTCAGGTGCTGGTAAACGATTACGATGTCTACTCAGCATATGGCAATACCTATAGTCGTGGAATCTCCTTGCTAGTGAGTCGCACCCTGTCAGCGTCGGTGAATGTTGTTCACGCAGGCGAGGACGGGCGGGCGCTTGTTGTTGATGTTGCTGTTAATTGTAGTGTTTTTCGGATTGTTGCTGTTTATGCTCCCAATGCTGCTGTAGAGAGGGCAACCTTTTTTCGACGGTTGGAGGGCTTCTTAGTGGATCCGGAACAGTTAGTTTTAATGGGGGATTGGAATGCAATCCTTGATCCCAAAATAGATAAGGTCGGGGGGACTAGCGGGTCGGCGTGGTGTGACAGCAGTCTGTCTGACCTGATGGCCTCGTGCGATCTCGTCGACAGATTTCGTCTGGATCATCCGGGGCGGGAGATGTGGACGTGGCATCCTGTAGTGCCTTCCCATCCAAGCACTTACTTGGATCGGATGTTAGTTAGAAGAGGCGATGTAGACTTCCTATCTTGCCCCACGTTCCACTTGCTAGGACACTCGGACCATAAACTTGTTATGGCCCGTTTGAGCTTAAGCGCTAGGCCTAAACTGGCCGGATACTGGAAGTTCAACAGCACCTTGTTGGAGCTGGAGGACTACCGGTTGAAGGTCACTGAGCTAATTCAGCGGGCTTTAGTGGGGGCGGTTACAGGGAGTAAGTGGTGGGTTAGTCTCAAGGCCAAAATTAGGCGCTTCTCTGTCCAGTATAGCCAACGCCTCGCGATAGATAAGGCTAAGGCAAAGAAGCGTTTAGAGGATAAGCTGACCCGGGCGGTGGAGGGGGGAGCCCCCCTAGAGTTAGCACTAGCTAAACAAGATCTCAACCGCTTGGCTAGCGAGCGGTATGAAGGTCAAGTAGTTAGGGCTAGGTTAAACAAAGTTTCTAACGAGGCTGTGAATGTTGACGCTGTTGAGCGTAAGGCTGCTTTAAGGCGCGGTTCGGATGGGTACATTCGTAAAGTACATAACCTGGAAGGACACCCCTTAGTATCGACTCGGGAGATCTGCGAGGGGTTTCGGGAGCATCTATCGGTGCGCTTCACCCAACTACCCGGACTCAGGGTTGATGAGTTTGGCAGCTATTTGGCTGACTCGCCCCGCCTCACGGCGGCTCGGGCGGCTAGCTGTGATGGTCTTATTACTGAACATGAGGTCATTACTGCGTTGAAGCAGGTCGGCTATAACAAATCCCCGGGGCTTGATGGTCTACCCTACGAGTTTTACTTGAGGCTGTCGCCCATGTTGGTCCCTATTCTGAAGGATATGTTCAACCATTGGTTTGCCCAGGGTTCCATCCCTGGACAGGTGACCAAAGGTGTGATCACATTGCTGAGGAAAGGTCAACGGCATGGTGGGAGGAAAAACTTTGATGATTTTAGGCCCTTGACTCTGCTAAACACAGAGTTAAAGATTTTGGCAAAGATTCTTGCGAATCGCTTGCAGGTTGTCATCACTGACTTGATCGAACCGGACCAGACTTATGCTGTGAAGGGGAGATCGATTCAAGACAATTTGCACTTGATACGCTCGATCATAGAGGGGACAGAAGACGACGCCGAAGCCGCGCTGATCAGTTTGGATCAGTCCAAGGCATTCGATAGGGTCGACCATCGGTTCCTAGGATCTGTGCTAGAGGCCGCCGGATTTAATCCGGACTTCCGCAAGTGGATCTTTGTTCTGTATGACAGGCTGACGGTAGCGGTGCAGATCAACGGTAAGCTGTCGGAGTCATTCGCTGTCTCTCGGTCGGTGCGACAGGGTTGTCCGCTGTCGCCTCTGTTGTATGTCCTGGCGTTGGAACCCCTCCTTCGCAAGTTAAGGGACGAGGCGGCTACACCAGTCCTGCGCGGAATAGCTCTCCCTGGAGGCACACGAGCCAGGGTTTCCGCGTTCGCCGATGACGTCACCGTGTTCGTGTCTTGCCTCACGGACGTTCAAGCGGTGGTCGAGGCGCTCGCTCGATACGAAGAAGTAACAGGGGCCATCTTCAACCGTAGCAAGTCTGTTGGCCTGCGGTTGGGGGCCTGGACCGGGGTAAACTCGCTTCCAGGTATTTTCAGCTGGACCGATGGACCGGTCCGCATTCTCGGTGTCTGGTTTGGACCGGGACTTCAGCTGGAAAAGAATTGGTCGGAAGTACAGTCTAAGGTCAAATCGTCAGTAAAGACTTGGATTGGAAGGAAATTGTCCTTGAAGGGTCGGGCGGAGGCGTGTGCTACATACGTCTTTCCGCTCATCCTTTACCGTTTGTCTGTACTTCCTCTCCCTGCAGAACGACTAACCCACTTACAAGGGCGCCTCGATTCACTTTTGTGGAACGAGGGTAAGCATTATGTCTGCAGAGAGGTCTGTGTTCAAAATCCGAGCGAGGGAGGCCTGGGTCAGCCCAGTCTCTTGTGTCATAGAAACGCCGAGAGATTGGCTTTCCTGGGTCGTTCGCTTGAAGGAGACGCTCCTTGGGTCCCTGTGGTTGAGAACTCGTTTCCCAATCTCAAACCCAACCCTTCGGTAGAAGGTCGTCGTAGACCGAAGGGGGAGTCCAAGTTCTTCTCCGAATGCCGAACCGCTCTTAGAGCTTTGCCGGGGACCAATGTCCTCGATCAGCCAAGGAAGAAACTGTATCGGGATTTAGTGGAGGGGACCGCGAAGGATCCACTTTGTAGGCGGATGGGATGGTCGATGGAGGTTGTCCGTTCTCAATGGCGTTGGGCGCCGGGACGGGAGATTCTGAATAACTCGGAATTCTCCCTGACTTGGCGACTGGTCCGAAATGCGCTGCCCCTCTTCGACGTACTTTTCCGGTATAAAGAACATACCAGCCGCTTCTGTCTGTGCTGTGACGAACGCGAGCCCGAAACAATCGAGCACGCGTTTTTTAGTTGCAGCCGGATACAGCCCCTATTAAGGTACGTCGAGGGGGTAACAGCTCGCATCGATGCCGAGTGTCTGCTCGATCTCGACGTAGGAACTTTTGTGTACAACATGGAGCCGCCGTTCCCCAGGGAGGAAAGTTTGGTTTTCCTGGCGATCCTAGCAGTAGCGCGTATGACCATTTGGATCGCGCGCCTCAAGTTGGTCCACGAAGGGACATCTGTTCCTGATCGGGATCTGATCGTTTACTTTAAACATTTGCTTAAAGTAAAGATCAGATGCGATTGGAAGAGGTTGCCTAGAGTGGAATTTGACAAGAGGTGGGTGCACAGCACTAGTTTGTGCATCCGTCGAGGAGCCAAGTTTCAATACGTGTTCCCTCCTTAGGCATGGCATGGGCGGTGCTGGGTCCTACGGAACCCATCCCGCCTAGGTTAGCATTATAAGTTCAATAAAGTAACTCTTGACTGGTGGTACAAATGAGATCCTGTTCCTGATTTTATTTTTTGGTATTAGAGAACCTCTGAGTCTGCCCAACCCCCCTGCTCCTCATCTTTATTTTCTGATGCCCCCGGTCATCCCCCTACTCAGAGGTCACCTTCCTACCCCCTCCATCCGTTGCTTTATTTTCTCCCACCTCCATTAAGGCGACTTCCCCAAACCCCATTAGGGATGCTCTGCTTGTTTTCGGTTCCCCGGAAAACAGTGGGGGATCTAGCCACATAGAATAGTACAGGGGGGTCTTACTAACAACACATTAGTAGTCTTTTCTTTATTTTTGAAATGAACACTTTCATTAGTTTTTTCCCACTCCACGAACATTTTACGCCAATTAATTCAAGAACTCTTTCTAATGAAATCGAACTTTATTTTCTCACACATACACACACACAAAAAAAAAAAAAAAAAAAAAAAAAAAAAAATGCACACACAACATACAGAAATGAATATACAAATTGTAAATAGTTAAATTTTACATTGAACGCTGGGGTTATTAGTTAGATTAGGATCCACAGAGTGATTGAGGTATTTTGGTAAATGTTGCCAGTCAAGAGTAAGACTTCAAAGTCTCATCTGTTACATAGTCAAAAAAGACCCTGTACCCTCCCCCTCCCAATTTCTTGTAGGGCCTTGTGCCTAATTTTGTTGAATTGAATTTTTTGTTCGTTTTTTATGTTCAATTTTTTCTTTCTCAATAAAATATATAAACAAGATCAAAGTGTAGTATCTGTTCTCTCAGTTACTAAACTTTCCGCCACCGGGCTTTCGGGCTAGGTTAAGGTGTTTTCATACTAACTTTCGTTAGCAAGGACCGACCCCCTCCTTTGGGGAGTCAGGACCTAAAGGACCGACTCCACATTTGTGGGAGCTTGGACCCGGAAACCGATCCCCTTTTTTGGGAGACTGGAATCTCGGGACCAGCACCACTAGCTGGTAGTTGAGACCTGCTTTTGTTGTTTTTGTTTTGCATGCGTTTTTTCTTCGTTCCGGTCTCTTCCCTCTAGAGACAGGGGATGGTCTAATTTCTCCACACTTAATTGCCTGAGCAGCACTCTGACCTGCCAGGCCCAAACTTTGTCTATCTTCGCTGCTCTCCCAGTGGATCGAGCAGACAGGGTTCTCTTTCTCGCTTCCGTTGGGGTAAGTTAGTGGGTAGGGTGACGTGGGGTAGGGCGGGTGCTTCGTTTCTGCTCCCCTCTGTGGGCAGGGATGCCTATCCCCTCTCTCTCTTAATTGCGACGCGGCACTCTGACCCGCTAGCACCCACTGCGTCTTTCTTCTCTGCTCTCCCCCCTCACGGGGGGATCTGAGCTGCTAACCCGACATCCCCGTGAGGGGAAGTCAAAAACTCTAATTTCTTCAAAGTCCGCTCCTCCTCCCCCTCCATTCCCCTGGGTTTTCTTTTCCCCCACTACACTTTGGTCCGCGCCAGCGGCCAGTGCAACCGCCACGATGCCAGGCAGGAGGGGTACGTCACCCCAAATGCGCAGCATCTCAACTGCTAACGACTCCCTATGTGAGGGAGCTGATGCATCTCCCGGCGAGACGGCGCCAGGAAACAAGGTAGGGCCCCGGCGCGCGGCGACCTTGGAAGAAAGCGGGAGGGTAGGGCCGCAGCCCGCGGCGACCCCCCGAAAAGCACCTGCAACCGCTCCCCACGAGGGCAACCCAGCGGAAAAAGCTGCCGTTAAGTCACTAGCTGGGGAAAGTGCAGAACCCAGCCAACCAGCTGCACCCCAGGACGGCAGAACCAAGGGAGGAAGACCGGGGAACCCATCCCCCGCTCACCCAAAGGGCGACTCCCCAACAGAAAAGGAGGAAATCAGCACCGCGGACCAAACCGAGGCGCTGGATGAAGACGTAATAGCCTCCATCTGCTCACTATTCGGCGGGGAAGACAGTGATTGGCCCCCCAACACTCCCCAAGAGGACCAAATACGGAAAAGGGGTGACTCTCTGGCCAGTGGTAACAAAAGCAAGCTGGAAGGAGAGACACCCTTGACAGTACCCACCAAGGCTCCAGCTGGGAACACGGCACCAGAAGGGGAGACACCTCCATCCCCCAAGGGGACAGCCACCCAGCAAAGGAAGAAAATAAGAAAGGGGAGCGGCCCGGAGAGCAAACCAAGCCAGGACGAAACAACGCCAAAGACACAATGGCCTACTTTGCCTGGTAACGGCCCCGTTCCGAAACCAAAAATGCCCATAACAATGGAGAGCCCCACAACATCAGCTACGCCCCCCAACCCGAGTCCAGCTGACACCCACCAGGATGGAGGACCGGCATGGGGCCCCAAAGAGCAGCAAGGGAAGTTGACGCCCGAAGACTACAGAGCACTCTTCGACTCCACTTACAAGGAGTATACCCAGGGGAACAACATCCAACCCCTCCCGGGTCAAGTGGAAGTTCTGGAGAAAAGAGTGCTCTCGCTGATAACTTCAGACACCAAGACAAGGGGTCTGACGGGCGTCAACAAGGACACCATGATGAACGTGTTGCTGGAGCAGAACATTCCCGCCAACTACATCTGTAGAAGGAGTTACGCACAGTGGGATGTTCTGCTCCCCACCTCCGAAGACGCAGTCAGGCTGTCCAGGACCTGCCATCAGAGCAGGAACATAAAGCTCCAACCCATCTATATGAACAAGAGGAGAGCAAATGTTTCTGCTCTAAACGTCCCCTGCTATATGGAGGCCAAACAACTGGGGGCTATCCTAAGCCAGTATGGGGACGTAGAGGAAGTCACCCCGGTCCGCGGATTAAGAAACATCATGACCAGGGACTACAAAGTACAGATGGTCCTGGACAAGGCTGGATTCTACGCCATCCCAGCCACACTCAAGTTCGGAGAGTGGACACTCTCCCTTATAGTGGAAGGGAGGAGGCCCCATTGCTGGCTGTGCACACAACAAGGGCATATGGCGAAGCACTGTCCGAAGAGGAATGGAGGGAAGAAGCCCACAAAAGCGGCGGGAACAAGCGTGACAACAAATCAAGCCGCTGCTCCCGCGCCGGCCGCAAATCCTCCAGAGGCACCGACAGGCTGGGTGACGGTCGTAAAGAAAGGCAAGATCAACAAACAGCCATCCTTGCAGACAGTCACCCAAGACCAAGAACAACCGAAGAGCGAGACGGAGAAAATGGACACACAGACACCCTCCTCCTCAAACAAGAGGAAACTACCAGAATCTGAGGAGGAGGCCGCGTCAGAGGCAGAGGAAGAGACAACAACAGTCTCTATGGCCCTGAGCGCAACAGAGATCAGGAGGGCCAGGAGGAGGAAAAGCCGCAAGACACGCGCAAACCCTCCTACCCCCACTGAGACTGAGAAGGACTCCCTCGCAACAACAACACAGGATGAGCCCCCTGTGATCCCAACACCCCAGCAACCCGAACAACCTTCCCCCTCTCCTATAAAGGCCCCAAGAAACTCTTCCCGCCCCTCATCCCGTGACAGGAGCCAAAAAGAAGAAAACGAGCAGGCTACCCCCTCCCCAAGCGCTCAGCCTCCCCATCAACCAAAAGAGGTCCCCTCCCCCACTCCCAAAGTCCGCACTGAACGGACCAAAAAGCTCCCCTTCCTGCCAGGAAGCAGGATTTGTGAAACAGACCCTCTCCAACCGGCTCCGGACCTTAAAGGACAACAGAAGGTCCGGTACAATAAACTCAAAAACTTTGAAAAAGTCGGTGGAGACCTAGTAACAGATCCCACTAAATTCAAGGACGCTCCCTTGTTGACCACTTTCGTTAGGGTCAACAAGGACGGTAGGACTGGAGGAATGTGGGCAATGATTAAGGCAGCGAAGAATGCGATCCCAGGCCAGCAGCTGGTGGATAGGGACCATCCTTCACTGACCAACATTTTCTTTAAATGTGAGGGTAGAATCCCCATGTATGTACACCCATCGCTATACAGGGCACTCAAACTAACCTTCCCCCTGGACGTGGGGGGCGTGGCCAAGGATGGATCACCTTCATCGGATTTACTTACCGGCAGCCTTGGCCAGGCCTGCCATGTCCTCACTGCCCAGGATTTCAGACCCGTCTGTGACAGTGCTTGAGGTAAGTGATCATGTCTTTGAACTTGGCTACATTGAATGTGAGGGGCATCAGGTGTCGAAGCAAGGCCTCGCGCGTTGTGAGAGACTTGGTGTCCCTCAAGGTAGATATTGCCGCTATCCAGGAGACCCACTTTGTTTGTGACGCGGATTGTCAGGTGCTGGTAAACGATTACGATGTCTACTCAGCATATGGCAATACCTATAGTCGTGGAATCTCCTTGCTAGTGAGTCGCACCCTGTCAGCGTCGGTGAATGTTGTTCACGCAGGCGAGGACGGGCGGGCGCTTGTTGTTGATGTTGCTGTTAATTGTAGTGTTTTTCGGATTGTTGCTGTTTATGCTCCCAATGCTGCTGTAGAGAGGGCAACCTTTTTTCGACGGTTGGAGGGCTTCTTAGTGGATCCGGAACGGTTAGTTTTAATGGGGGATTGGAATGCAATCCTTGATCCCAAAATAGATAAGGTCGGGGGGACTAGCGGGTCGGCGTGGTGTGACAGCAGTCTGTCTGACCTGATGGCCTCGTGCGATCTCGTCGACAGATTTCGTCTGGATCATCCGGGGCGGGAGATGTGGACGTGGCATCCTGTAGTGCCTTCCCATCCAAGCACTTACTTGGATCGGATGTTAGTTAGAAGAGGCGATGTAGACTTCCTATCTTGCCCCACGTTCCACTTGCTAGGACACTCGGACCATAAACTTGTTATGGCCCGTTTGAGCTTAAGCGCTAGGCCTAAACTGGCCGGATACTGGAAGTTCAACAGCACCTTGTTGGAGCTGGAGGACTACCGGTTGAAGGTCACTGAGCTAATTCAGCGGGCTTTAGTGGGGGCGGTTACAGGGAGTAAGTGGTGGGTTAGTCTCAAGGCCAAAATTAGGCGCTTCTCTGTCCAGTATAGCCAACGCCTCGCGATAGATAAGGCTAAGGCAAAGAAGCGTTTAGAGGATAAGCTGACCCGGGCGGTGGAGGGGGGAGCCCCCCTAGAGTTAGCACTAGCTAAACAAGATCTCAACCGCTTGGCTAGCGAGCGGTATGAAGGTCAAGTAGTTAGGGCTAGGTTAAACAAAGTTTCTAACGAGGCTGTGAATGTTGACGCTGTTGAGCGTAAGGCTGCTTTAAGGCGCAGTTCGGATGGGTACATTCGTAAAGTACATAACCTGGAAGGACACCCCTTAGTATCGACTCGGGAGATCTGCGAGGGGTTTCGGGAGCATCTATCGGTGCGCTTCACCCAACTACCCGGACTCAGGGTTGATGAGTTTGGCAGCTATTTGGCTGACTCGCCCCGCCTCACGGCGGCTCGGGCGGCTAGCTGTGATGGTCTTATTACTGAACATGAGGTCATTACTGCGTTGAAGCAGGTCGGCTATAACAAATCCCCGGGGCTTGATGGTCTACCCTACGAGTTTTACTTGAGGCTGTCGCCCATGTTGGTCCCTATTCTGAAGGATATGTTCAACCATTGGTTTGCCCAGGGTTCCATCCCTGGACAGGTGACCAAAGGTGTGATCACATTGCTGAGGAAAGGTCAACGGCATGGTGGGAGGGAAAACTTTGATGATTTTAGGCCCTTGACTCTGCTAAACACAGAGTTACAGATTTTGGCAAAGATTCTTGCGAATCGCTTGCAGGTTGTCATCACTGACTTGATCGAACCGGACCAGACTTATGCTGTGAAGGGGAGATCGATTCAAGACAATTTGCACTTGATACGCTCGATCATAGAGGGGACAGAAGACGACGCCGAAGCCGCGCTGATCAGTTTGGATCAGTCCAAGGCATTCGATAGGGTCGACCATCGGTTCCTAGGATCTGTGCTAGAGGCCGCCGGATTTAATCCGGACTTCCGCAAGTGGATCTTTGTTCTGTATGACAGGCCGACGGTAGCGGTGCAGATCAACGGTAAGCTGTCGGAGTCATTCGCTGTCTCTCGGTCGGTGCGACAGGGTTGTCCGCTGTCGCCTCTGTTGTATGTCCTGGCGTTGGAACCCCTCCTTCGCAAGTTAAGGGACGAGGCGGCTACACCAGTCCTGCGCGGAATAGCTCTCCCTGGAGGCACACGAGCCAGGGTTTCCGCGTTCGCCGATGACGTCACCGTGTTCGTGTCTTGCCTCACGGACGTTCAAGCGGTGGTCGAGGCGCTCGCTCGATACGAAGAAGTAACAGGGGCCATCTTCAACCGTAGCAAGTCTGTTGGCCTGCGGTTGGGGGCCTGGACCGGGGTAAACTCGCTTCCAGGTATTTTCAGCTGGACCGATGGACCGGTCCGCATTCTCGGTGTCTGGTTTGGACCGGGACTTCAGCTGGAAAAGAATTGGTCGGAAGTACAGTCTAAGGTCAAATCGTCAGTAAAGACTTGGATTGGAAGGAAATTGTCCTTGAAGGGTCGGGCGGAGGCGTGTGCTACATACGTCTTTCCGCTCATCCTTTACCGTTTGTCTGTACTTCCTCTCCCTGCAGAACGACTAACCCGCTTACAAGGGCGCCTCGATTCACTTTTGTGGAACGAGGGTAAGCATTATGTCTGCAGAGAGGTCTGTGTTCAAAATCCGAGCGAGGGAGGCCTGGGTCAGCCTAGTCTCTTGTGTCACAGAAACGCCGAGAGATTGGCTTTCCTGGGTCGTTCGCTTGAAGGAGACGCTCCTTGGGTCCCTGTGGTTGAGAACTCGTTTCCCAATCTCAAACCCAACCCTTCGGTAGAAGGTCGTCGTAGACCGAAGGGGGAGTCCAAGTTCTTCTCCGAATGCCGAACCGCTCTTAGAGCTTTGCCGGGGACCAATGTCCTCGATCAGCCAAGGAAGAAACTGTATCGGGATTTAGTGGAGGGGACCGCGAAGGATCCACTTTGTAGGCGGATGGGATGGTCGATGGAGGTTGTCCGTTCTCAATGGCGTTGGGCGCCGGGACGGGAGATTCTGAATAACTCGGAATTCTCCCTGACTTGGCGACTGGTCCGAAATGCGCTGCCCCTCTTCGACGTACTTTTCCGGTATAAAGAACATACCAGTCGCTTCTGTCCGTGCTGTGACGAACGCGAGCCCGAAACAATCGAGCACGCATTTTTTAGTTGCAGCCGGATACAGCCCCTATTAAGGTACGTCGAGGGGGTAACAGCTCGCATCGATGCCGAGTGTCTGCTCGATCTCGACGTAGGAACTTTTGTGTACAACATGGAGCCGCCGTTCCCCAGGGAGGAAAGTTTGGTTTTCCTGGCGATCCTAGCAGTAGCGCGCATGACCATTTGGATCGCGCGCCTCAAGTTGGTCCACGAAGGGACATCTGTTCCTGATCGGGATCTGATCGTTTACTTTAAACATTTGCTTAAAGTAAAGATCAGATGCGATTGGAAGAGGTTGCCTAGAGTGGAATTTGACAAGAGGTGGGTGCACAGCACTAGTTTGTGCATCCGTCGAGGAGCCAAGTTTCAATACGTGTTCCCTCCTTAGGCATGGCATGGGCGGTGCTGGGTCCTACGGAACCCATCCCGCCTAGGTTAGCATTATAAGTTCAGTAAAGTAACTCTTGACTGGTGGTACAAATGAGATCCTGTTCCTGATTTTATTTTTTGGTATTAGAGAACCTCTGAGTCTGCCCAACCCCCCCCCCCTGCTCCTCATCTTTATTTTCTGATGCCCCCGATCATCCCCCTACTCAGAGGTCACCTTCCTACCCCCTCCATCCGTTGCTTTATTTTCTCCCACCTCCATTAAGGCGACTTCCCCAAACCCCATTAGGGATGCTCTGCTTGTTTTCGGTTCCCCGGAAAACAGTGGGGGATCTAGTCACATAGAATAGTACAGGGGGGGGGTCTTACTAACAACACATTAGTAGATTTTCCTTATTTTTGAAATGAACATTTTCATTAGTTTTTTCCCACTCCACGAACATTTTATGCCAATTAATTCAAGAACTCTTTCTAATGAAATCGAACTTTATTTTCTCACACATACACACACACACACACAAAAAAAAAAAAAATGCACACACAACATACAGAAATGAATATACAAATTGTACATAGTTAAATTTTACATTGAACGTTGGGGTTATTAGTTAGATTAGGATCCAGAGTGATTGAGGTATTTTGCTAAATGTTGCCAGTCAAGAGTAAGACTTCAAAGTCTCATCTGTTACGTAGTCAAAAAGACCCTGTACCCTCCCCCTCCCAATTTCTTGTAGGGCCTTGTGCCTAATTTTGTTGAATTGAATTTTTTGTACGTTTTTTATGTTCAATTTTTTCTTTCTCAATAAAATATATAAACAAGATCAAAGTGTAGTATCTGTTCTTCAGATGCTGCAGTCTTTCGGTGGAGGAGAAATCCTTCACGACTGAGACAATTTTTATTTTTGTACCTTGTCTCCACGTTAAAAAACGACCCTGGTGTCTAACTCTGTCCCGTGGGGAGGCATAGTAAATAGGTACACAAGTAAAAATTTCATTATTTTTCTCTAAAAAGTATCATATTGACTTGTGTCTAATTTTTTATTCAATAATATTCTAACATGATTGATGACTTTTGTTTACAAATGGTTTTCCTTAGACTTTGAAATAAAATGTACGTATCCATTATGGAATGAAGTTCTCCGAAAATAAATTTCACTTAATTTCATCAAGTAGTTTTTTTGTTTTTTTTACAGCGAAAAACAAATTGTTATGATACCGAGCAAAATGTTCGATTTTTAGGAAGAAAAGCTAGTATTAAAGATGGGAAGAAGGGGTGTTAGCGCTTTAACTGGAGTTATCTCCCTTTGGCATTTCTAAAATTCAATCAAATTTTTTTTTTTTAATTCAAAATGGCTGCCTTCAACGCGCTCTCATAAAAACGTGTTTTTCCCCGCTGTAAAAAAAACAAACTACTTGATGAAATTAAGTGAAATTCTTTTTCGGAGAACTTCGTTCCATAACGAATACATACAATTTAAACTTTTTTTTCGATATTTTCATTTTTTAATGTCTTGACTAAACTGTACAAGTACCGATTTATTTTCTGAATTTCGTTGAAGGGGGAGATCAAAAACGTAGATTCCAATAACAAAGCTTCTTTCTTAGAAAGGCACCCCTGTCCTGTGGAATTGTTCCGTTTCCCTGCTTTCCAACTGACTACAATATGGTCGTCTTCAAGTCCAACATAAACAAGTTCCTGATTAGCCGTACCCCTTAAGTAATCCAATTTACCAATTTTTCACTACTAACGATTACGATATGTCCCATTGACTTCCGTACACTCATTAAACTTTATCCCCGAATGGCCTCCAGCCATTGATAAGTGGTAACTCCTTTGTAAAAAAAAATCACTTTCGGGATCGGCCATTCGTTTTGCACGTATATAGAAGAATATAAGAAACATCATAAATCTATGTTAATCAGCACAGATTTGTGAATTGTTTTGTTTTTATAGTTGTGTTTGCTGCTGCAAAAACAAGGATTAATACAAGCGACACCAGTTATAAAAATATAACAAAATCTCTGCATCCCCCGAAACACATGATTTAAATGAAGCGTTACATACAGTAAAACGGCGGTATTAATTAATCCTTGTTTTTATAACTGCAGCTGAAACTATAAATAAACTAACTTCACAAATAGTTTTAATGATAATCAAGTGAAATTGTAAACTAACAAATGAATTGTCTATAATATCAGCTCAGCATCAGCTGGCTCGTTGGTCTAGGGGTATGATTCTCGCTTTGGGTGCGAGAGGTCCCGGGTTCGAATCCCGGACGAGCCCAACTTGTTTTTTTTTTCTTTTCTCTATTTCTTCTAAAAACTATTTTATGTAAATGATGTTTAATAATAAAACTGTTATTTTGTTTCAGAAATTTTACAAACTGAACTTGTCCGAAAATCACATCAAATAACAAAATCTGAATTGTTGATAATTAATATCTTTAACAGAATATGCGCGTTATATTGTTGCTTCAAGAAGTAAGAAAGTAAATTTTCTTGTGTTTGGTGGTAGTTATTTGTTTTGTTTTTGTAATCTCTCTTTTCTTGTTTACTATTTTGCAAACTCCCCTCCATATTCATCATATGTTATTTATTTTTTGCAAATATAATGAAGTAAAACTTTCTTACTATATAATATCATAAGTAGAAGAGAATATTTTTTCGTAAATTTTTACGACGTGCCCCAGCGTTACCTTCCCATGTTAAGAACAGCTTTCGGAATAAACACCCCCTCCCAACCTCCTCATGCTAAGTACGGCTTTCGAGGTTGGGGAGTGTTTATTCCGAAAGCTGTTCTTAATATGGGAGGGTTGAGGTGTTTATAATACGCTTAGGCATGTCGTAAAAATTTACCAAAGAATATTCTCTTGTCATAGCTCTAATCATCAGTAAAGGGGAATTTTTCCCGCACGTGCTCTGCGTGTTTGAGTGCGCATGCGCATGCGCGTGCGTGTGTGTGTGATGTGTGTGTGTGTGATGTGTGTGTGTGTGTGTGTGTGTGTGTGCACTCTTACATCAGTAAAACATTCATATAGGACGATGACGAAAACGAAAGGACAAAAAGGGGAAAAAGAGAACAAGAAGAGCGAAGAAAACTATTAATAGATGGATAGTATCGACTGCATAATAAAAAGTCACAACGTTTTGTGAAAAAGCGTTTCTGTTGAGTGAAAATGAGATTGCCAGACAGAAGTCATGCTGTTTCAGTCGTTCCGTTCAGTAGCAAAAAGAATGTGTATTATAACCAATAATAGTTTTGTAAAGTGTACGAACACAAGCAATTCCCAAGTGGTCTAGTGGTTAGGATTCCGCGCTCTCACCGCGGCGGCCGGGGTTCGATTCCCCGCTTGGGAAATATTTTGCTTTTCGCTAATTTAATTTTGTGATGTCATAGTTCCAGTTCAGTGTTTACAAGTGTGGATTGTGAGCTCAGTATGTTTGTTCAAGTTCTCTCTCATCTCCTACAATGGTTTTATTGATTGTTTTTAGTTTATAGATCCACCATCCATCTGTGCCGAGCATGCGCGAAAGCGCACAAGCGTATGACTATGAGTCGGGCCTACCTGCGGTGAAAAGCGAACCCGATACCTTTCGATTACAAATCAAGTCCACTAATGAACTAGATCCATCTTACCCCAAAGTGACAATTTGTTTTCGCCCAACAGCTATGAAAAAAACAAGCCGATAAGCTGTTTGCGGGTTTTGACATACACTTCTTTAATAACGTGTCTCGCGGCATTGGATTTTCGTTTCGTGGCGTGTCGATTCGGCGAGATTTGTTCGGTTCTGCTTGGGAACGTGTGTATCGATTCAACGGATTTGTTCGTGGCATGGCATGTCGATTCGGCGGTGGTATTCAGAATTGCGTGGACGCATTTGTTAAGGACCGTGCCGTCACATGTGGAAACAAATATATATGTAGCAAAGATTTAGAAGGCTGTCACAATGCGAGGAATGAAATATAGTCGTTGTTTGTGAAAGTAGACGAGAACAAGTGGCGATTGACAAATCAATAAGTACATACACATATGTTTACAACTGAATAAATATATGTGTATGTACTTATTGATTTGTAAATCTCCACTTGTTTCGTCTACTTTTATCAACAACGACTATATTTCATTCCTCGCATTGTGACAGCCTTCTAAATCATTACTACATACCTATCCCACACAATGCTTCAAGCAAACTACACATCAATCCTATCCCATATATATATATATATATATATATATATATATATATATATATATATATATATATACATTTTTTTCTGGCGTTCTCTCCCTCGTGTAGCAGCACCATCTATGAATATAATTGTAGGGCAGACTAGACTCTCAAGCCTTGGTTGAGTAAAAGAAAGAAATTCCTAGATTTTTTTATGCGTAATTTATTTTATTTACTCCTTTTCACCTCAAGCAAGGTATATTGTTACTTGCAATGCGCTAGTATTTGGGATTATATCTAATAGAAGATTGTGGGGAGTTGAGTAGCAAGATATGTTTACATTGCATGTCAAAATATTCTGCATGCCAATACAGTCAGAGGAAGCAGGAAACAGAGAGAGAATTCAAGAGTCTGGCAGTTCGCGGGAATAAACTATTAGAGTAGAAGGCTTTCTAGCGCCTAAGGACCTCAACAGTAAAGGGGTGGGATTTTGCTGCTTGTCGGGTTGATCAGGAGTATGTACAACACGGGGGAGCAAGTGCTGAGAGTTTATCCAAGCACATTCCATTAAAGTACTTGTAAAACAAGCTCATAGATGCAACATTGCGACGATGAGGCAGAGGTTGGAACTTGGCTGGTAGTGCGAACCTATTAGATTTAAGACTTATTTTGGACCCTGTCTAAGAGGAGAGACTTGCAGTAGAAGCACTAACCCAGATGTGGCAATAATACTTAATGCATGTGCGAATGGTGGCTTTGTAGAGGTATAGAATACTCTCACGCGCAAGAAATTTTCTAGTACGGTAGCGAGAGCCCACTTTCTTTGAAACGGCCTTGGTAATGTCTTTATGAGTCAGCCGAACGAAAGGAACCAAGAACATATTCTCTAGAAACCACCCGTGCCCTTCGGGGCCGGGGTGACAAAGCGAAAGAACTGAATGGCACACGCATACAGCTTTATCAACTTGCGTACAGTTAAACACGCACTAACAAAAACAAAGTAAACGCACACACATACACAATGCCACGCTGCCAAATACTCACAAATCAATATATTAACTCTATGAATATATTGACTTGAAACGTCTATTCACTCAACTTCTTTAACCAAACACGTATTGTACCATTAACATTTTTATTATAGAAAATAACTTTTATTTTCTTCTATATTGTATCAAAATCTTTTATACTTCAATTCACGTTAAATTTCGGTGTGATTCTTGGCTCTACACAGACATTATCGTCCCCCAAAGACGACCTCTACCTAAGCCAAGTACCACGCCACGGGTATATCTGTATTAAAAACGGTAATTAAATTTTTTATATTTCAACACTTCAAAACTTCATCCTGATTATTAAATGAATTAAAAAAATCTGGTTACCGTCTTTCAAAATGATCAAATTCGAAGAACACGTGATTTGTTTGCTATTAAATTATGAGATTTTTATGATTCCCGCATAAAGAACGAATTTGCCACTATTATCACAAAACGAACGTTTACAAATATTGTTTTAGTGTTGTTTTAGTATTGGCTATGTTCTGTTAGTGCGACCTTCGTAAAACAGGCTTATTCGCTGAAATGTGACGTCATCCACGTGGTATAAACTAGCAAGATATGTCACACTGCCACACTGTCGATAATAAATGAGAGCTTAAAAACATTAGAAATCGATTTAAGCAATGCATTGAAAAAGAAAAATAAGAAATGCAATTTGTATTGAAACCTTATTCTATACTAGCAGGGAGATCCGACGTTGCCCGAGTTTGGATTAGGATCAACGAATGTTCCACACTTCCAATACATTTATTGTCATCGAAATCGATGAAAGTGTATATCTTTTCAATCATATCGATTGATTGTCTGCTCTAGTTGGTGACCCACCACGATACACTGAAGCTTCACATGCCTTCCACAGTAGTCCACAATGCATTGCACTATAGCGAAGATATGGTTGATTTTACAAAATTATTTCATACAATGGCTTAAATTACAGTTTAAAATATTAAAGTCAAGTATCACGGTCCAATTGTGCTATAAATAGAAACGTTAATTTCGAACGCGCCCCCGTCTTATCAAAGAACCCGCTGTTTATTTTATATCCGGGCCCTTCTACTTGTGCGGTGAAAAAACTTTTAAAATGCACTGGTGATGTTAAATCGCATCGGTGTTAACCTTTGGTCAAAATCAGACTGTTCTTTTTTTAACCGGATTATTTTCGATTTTGGATTTGCAATACTTATCAGAGACATTCCGATAGAAAATCTATCTAAGAACACTTCCAGACACATAAAGTACATATGTGTGAAATTTTAAAGCAACCGGCGCAGCCATTTCGGAGTCAGTAAGAAAAGAACTCACACACACAGTCAAATAACCTTATATTAGTAGAAATAGAGAGATATTGGCTTGAATTACAGTTTAAAATGCAAAAGTTCCATGGTAGAATGGCGCTCTGAACAGGCATATTCATACCGAACGCGCCGCTGTCTTGTCAAAGAACCTTCTGTTAATTTTATTCGCCTAGCATTTCTGCTTGTGCAGTGATAAACTTTCTAAAATGCACTCGTAAGGTTAGGCTGTATAAGAATGTAAACTTTGCTCGAATAGGAATGTTTCTTCTTTAATCGGAGTTTTTCGATTTTCGATTTTCGTTTTTCGTTTTTCGATTTTCGATTTTCGATTTTTGTTTTTCCTTTTTCGATTTTCGATATTTATTGGAAACATTCCGATGCAAAATCTATCTACAAACACTTCCAGATACATGACGTGCATCTGTATAAAATTTCAAAGCAATCGGCCCAGTCCTTTCGAAGTGCATAACACACACGCATACATTGTGTTTTGTATATAAGTAGAGATATAAAAATAAAAATGAAAGACAAGAATGAATTTAAAAAACAGTTCCGTATTTTTTTTTCTTTGTTAAAATTAAAATAAGCATCGCAATTTTTATGGATTTTGAAGACTAAATTTCGCTTATTATTTTGTTTGTGAGAAATTTGAAAACAATTTTCTCTGCATATTTATTCAAATAACAATATACAAAGTCAAACAATGACGATTCTAACATGTAATGCAACAGACTGAGACCCTCGGATGGGAAAAGAGGTTTAACTAGTCTAACAATGCGACGATATGTCGTTACTTTACATCCTGTTATTTGATATGTAAAATATGTGATAAAGCCGATAATAAGGAAAGATACAGGTAAGCCAATACACTGTAGAAAGAAACCTTAACCCTCCTCTACTTACCCTGAAACCGTTAAATGGCGAGGAAACTAACATTTTTCAAAATATTAATCTATATCGCTTTTCTTTATTTAATTTTATCAAACTTTTTTCTATTATGCAATTTAAACCTTGAGACTTCGCCAAATTTGATTTAACGTGTCCAGATTACACGTCGGAGCTACTAATAACAAAAACCGGACGTTAATCTTTTTACAACTTCAGATGGTCAATTTTCCTTTCTTCCCGATGACCAGCACCTGCTCACGTGTATAAAAGAGGGGCCTTTTTAACATTCATCAGTTATTTGGGGTTTGTCACCAGCCTTGTCGTCAGAGAAGGTAGAGACTCGCTATGATGACAATGACGATGGCAGTAGCAACAGTGGTAGTAACCGTCTGAAGGTAATCCACGATGACAACAACTAGCAGTAGTTTTATGTACTTCTGTCGTCATCATCATCGTCATCATCATCATCGTCGTCATCGTCATCATCATCATCATCATCATCATCATCATCATCATCATCATCATTGTCGTCCTCGTCGTCATTATTCTTATCGGCAATTCTGACCCTATTTATGACAAGCAGCAGCCTCTGACCATACCTGCAACCAACCATGATAAAATTCAACCCATATCTTTTCAAAGATAATACAAAGCTTATCTGTGTCACATGCCTTAATCAACGCAGTTTTTTGTTTTGTTTTAGTTTCTCCTGCTTTTGTAAAACCAAGAATTATTTTTTACTGCTTAGCGACATCAGTTATAATGTCTAAATCGTAACACGACATAAATTATATATATATATATATATATATATATATATATATATATATATATATATATATATATATATATATATATATATATCGTAAATTAATTTTCACTTTTACAATTAATGTCGCTTTGTAATCTTGGTTTTTAAAATAACCAGTTTGATAAATAAATTTTAAAAATAGTTATGACAATTATCAATCAATAAATTGACTCATTGTTCTTCAATATCTACTGTCACTATCATAGGCTCGTTAGTCTAGGATATGATTCTTGCTTTGAGTCCCGGTAGGGTTGTTCGGGTATTTTCTGAGGCCAAGATACGCTGGCTTCTCAAAACCACATCTGACCTTGTGTCTAACCAACCTTCTGCAGAGGATGGAAATATGATCAGTAAAGTTTGATTTTATCAAAGTTAATCAACTCAGTTTGATTTCAGCCATGAGACTGCATATCCCTGTCTGACAACGTAAGGATGGGTCAGAGTCTTATCTGATTTTTACTTCTTGTATAAAGTATTCCTTAAATTATGACAGAGAAGCGTAGGTAACGTGGTCATTACTTTTTAACTCTGTCGTTACATTTCAAACCTGTCGGACCCACACGTTGTCTAGGACCGCTGCATAGGAACAAATAAACAAAATAGGAAAGAAATGAAAATCTGATTTGGCATTTTTAAAAGTGCAAATGAAATCCATGTATTCGTGCTTTTTTCCAAAATAACGCATTTCATTATCTTTCAAGAGTCTTTTCACGCACACGTGTTCTACTACATATAAAATGTGCTTTTTAAATGTCTCTGTCTCTGTCCCCGCCACCTGATGCCGGCTTAAGCCAGCGCTTTCTCGCTCTTGACTTCACACGTTCATCTTCCCCGTTGGGCACTTTGCTTTTCTTGATCGACCATGTTCTGTCCTTTTTACCTTTCTCTTTTTCTCTCCTTCTTCCTGTGACTTCAGCGCATACGCACTTGTCAATTTGTATACGTATTTTAACGGCGGCAGCTAATACTTTCGTTAGCCAGCTATCCTACGTCTGCTGCTGATTTTCTCACACACGTCCGCACGTGATATGTTACCAAGAGAGCGCACCGTTGGGTAGTGCTCATTGTTATCAGAGGACATTAGAGCCATAGATCATATGTGAAAAAAAAAACAAAAAACAATTAAAGCTTTACGGTAAACAGAACCAAAGTTATCGCTCAAAGTATGACTTTTGTCCTTTCTTGGACCCTGACCTTTGACCTAAATGTGTCAGATTAAACCAGTTCTAAGTTAGGCTATGACCGATATCTTGAACAAGCATGGTGACCATAGGTCAAGGTATGAGGACGCTAAGGTGTACACAAATAAAAAGTCGAGATAAAAAATATGTTTAAAACAAACAATTAAGTGAAGTTCCTTTTTATGATAGTGAGAAACAAAATTGCCTTGGGCTCGTCCGGGAATTGAACCCGGGACCTCTCGCACCCGAAGCGAAAATCATACCCCTAGACCAACGAGCCAACAGACAACAGTCAGAGATAATATAAGCGTTATATAATAAGAAATAGGTCAGCTTATCGTAGCAACTGACAGACTTTAAAATTCTTTACCACGTATTCATGAAAGCCGGAAGACATGTATTAATATAGAGAGAGTATCGATTGCAGTAATAAAACTAGTCGCTTTCTTGAAGAGTCAGGTTAGAGATTAGGTAAGATTTTCGAGAAAATATTTTTCATTCATTCTAAAAAGCGGAAATCATTAAATCACCACTTACAAAAAGCGAGGCATGTGTACATATTTATATATTTGCTATTTGTACAGTTTAATGAACGCATTAAAAAAATGAAAATATCGAAAATGTTATATTGTATGTATTCGTTTTGAACTGAAGTCCCCCCCCCAAAAAAAAATTCACTTAATTTGATCACGTAGTTTTCTTTTGTTTTTTTTTTGTTTTTTGTATTCTTTTTGTTTTGTTTTGTTTTTTTTCTTTTACAGCGGAAAAAAACACGTTTTTATGATAGCGCGCTGGAGGCAGCCATGTTTGGATTTTTAGAACAAGCCATGGGGAGATAACTCAGTCTAAAGCGCCGACACCCTCTACCCATCTTAAATACTAGCTTTCTCCTAAAAATCGAAACATGGCCACCTTTTCATCGGTATCATAACAAATTGTTTTTTCGCTGTAAAAAAAAAAACAAAAAAAAACTACTTGATCAAATTAAGTGAATTTTTTCTGAGAACTTCATTCCATAAAAGATACGTAAAATATAACTTGTTCGATATTTTGATTTTTTTAATGTACAAGTACCATATATTTCTCTGCATAGGAGTCATTCCTAAACTAATTAATCGATCATTATGAAAACATGTGATAGGCAGAAGAATAAATAATGTAGACTATATTTAGTTTAATTTAGTTTAATGTAAAAGGGAAAGAGTGATTTGTGTGCGATTTTAACAATTGATATTAGACATTAATAAATAATCCACTAAATTTCAGTTTCTTTGTGGTATTATAAAAGAGTTTAGCGGTGGGCGGAGGGGTTAAAATAAAACAAAAAAAACTGAGGAATCATTTGACGCTAGATTTAAATGAAACTTGCCCCCCCCCCTTTTTCTTTTCGTCATATAGCGATAAACGGAGGTAATTATTTCCAAATATACCAACTATAAAATTTCTGCCACACTATATATATACTCTTCATTAACCAACACAAGCTCATGTTTGAAATTTCAGATTTGTATTAAATTTCACTCAGTTAGGCCAACTAAGCAAGATTCCCTGAATTTCAGTTTCATCTTAAGAACCATTAAACTTAAACTTCAAATTGTAGACATTTTCTAAAATGTAAATTATGTAATGCAGTTTTATCAATGTCGGAATGTTATCTAGCTTCCAGATAAATCCGACGCTAAATTTACTAACCTGAAAAAAAAAACAGCAAGGAATAAAAAGGGTGGGGGTAAAGAATATAATATAAAGGTCTTGCTTTGAAACGAAGAAGAGATTTTATTCACAATAAAATTAGTTGCAAATCTTTACCTTTGCGGGCATTAAATTTAAAAAACGCCAAGGTAACATTTAATGAAAAAAAATAACACTGGTTCTTATAATGAATATGTCGTATCCATGAACGAACACAATAATAAGATTCAAAATAGTAGTTTCTAATCACACCCTCATATGTAGTAAATTTTAGAAGCGTACTCACAAATTGAAAGCCAGTCAGGTACGTGCCTTTTTCTTTTTTTTTTTTTCTCATTTAAAGTCCTTTTAGAAATTTCTCTCCTTCAATATTTGCGTGCAAACCGTAGACACACAGATGGATTTCAGAAGCATGCCGCGTCGCATGTCCGGGATATTCTTGCTGGGTTTTCTTCTTTGTAGGAGTTTCCAAAATTCCTTGTCACGTAAAATAAGGTCTTTTATTTTAATAATTACACTCCTTCAATATACGTGCAAAACGTAGCAACGTAAATAGTTTTCAGAAGCATGCCTCGTCGCATGCTCGGGGTATTCTTGCCGGGTTTTCTTCTTTGAAGGAGGCTCCAAAATTCCTTGTCTGTGGCGGGCAATGAACACGTCAAATATCCACGTCGCTGGAACCAAAAAAGAGGGCGAATCTCGCGCTGGGCTCGTGGCCTTATCACGGAGCTAGCATTTCCCTTTTCTTCCAATTAAAGGGAGTTTCGTACAAACCCAAATTGTATGAAACTAAGAATAAAAAAGATACAAAATACAAAAAATCAAATACAAGAACCAGATAAAAAATCATAAATGTAAACGGGGGGTATACTATTATTGGTACAAAAAATTCCAACATCAAGACTGCAATAAGAATTCTAGAGATAAGTTTTAGGAGCATTATATCTTGATTTTCATCTTCGCAAAAGGATACAAGTGGTGCACATCTGTTCTATCCAAGTAATTAATTTTACCCGTTCCAGGGCGAGTATTCTTATTCTTATCGTTATTTATAAACTAGTTGGTTGGCCGGCGTTGCTCGGTTGTAAACTACGCTTTAATATGACATTTTAACTTATGCAGATTTCGTATTTACTATTATAGAACCAAGTTTCTATCGATGATTATATATTCTATTGTACCCCATACATAGTAGTGATTTCAAAAGTAAAAAAATATATATATATATATGACTTCAGTGCCATCGGCTAGAATCGAAACTAAAGCATATAGAGTGTCAGCCTTATTCTTTACCGTTTAAGTTATCATCAGATGGATAAGAAACAGTTTTAAATGAACCGACTTTAACGTATAGTTTATAGTTTTTTTTACATGGAAGTCACCACTTATCAAGGCCCGTAGGCCACTCGAGGATAAGGGTTAATGAGTGTACAGTAATCAATGGGCTAATATTGTAGTAATTGTTAGTAATGGAGATCTGATAAAGTGTCTTACTTAAGGGGACGGTTTATTAGGAATTTGTTTATGTTGGACTTGAAGACATCCAAGTTGTAATCAGGTGAGACACAGGCAAACAGAAGAGAGTTCGACAGGCGTGCACTTCTAAGAAAGAAGTTTTGTTCATGGAATCTACATTTGATTTGGCACAGATAAAGAGTGGGGAAAATTACTGATAGTGGTTTCAGCTAGACGGGTGTTTTTCGTGTTAAATTGGCGAGGGGGAGGACCAAACATTGGAGCTCAAACGAGCACTTCCCATGGAAATAACGATAAAACAACGACAGACTCGCAACGTCCTTTCAGTGGGAGAGAGGTTGCAGGGAAGAGAAAAGAGCATCCCCCACTAGGCTAGTTTTGCACATGCGTGCAAATAACACGTTTAGTCGACTTACGTCTGCCAAGTTTAGTCGACTTACGTCTGCCAAGTTTAGTCGACTTGCGTCTGCCAAGTTTAGTCGACTTACGTCTGTCAAGTTTAGTCGACTTACGTCTTCCAAGTTTAGTCGACTTACGTCTGCCAAGTTTAGTCGACTTACGTCTGCCAAGTTTAGTCGACTTACGTCTGCCAAGTTACCTTTTTTCAATTTAGACCCCTTAGCAGATATTTCACCCGAAAAGAATGGCCCACAAAAAAATGCAATTATTTTACCCACCTGACGCCGCTCTGCGACTTTACGTCTCGGGGGAGATGCACTTTGAAAAATGTAAAAATGGAGACACACAGACACAAAGACATATTGAGTTTATAAATAAGATAAGGTAGGTACGTTTATCAGATCGATTGAGTTAATCATAGAAATCGAACTGCTTTTTTATGGCCTTTTTAATTGATAGTGATATGGAAAAAACAACTAAAAATCTTTTCACAGTCGAGCGATATCAGTTATGTATTTTGCGAGAAAATGGTACTTGTACAGTTTAATCAAGACATTAAAAAAAAATGAAAATACGTATCCGTTTTGGACTTGAAGATCTCCGAAAAAATTTTCACTTAATTTGATCAAGTATTTTTTTTTCTTTTCTTTTTACAGCGGAAAAACACGTTTTTATGACAGCGCGTTAAAGTTAGCCATCTTTGATTTATGGGGGCACGCCACGGGGAGATAACTCAGTTTAAAGCGCCGACACTCCCTCCCCATCTTTAATTCTAGCTTTTCTTCCTAAAAATCGAACCTTTTGATCGGTATTATAACAAATTGTTTTTGACTGTAAAAAAAAAAATACTTTATGAAATTAAGTGATTTTTTTCTAAGAACTTCATTCCATAATGGGTACGTACAATATAACCTTTTTTTCCGATGTTTTCATTTTTTTAATGTCTTGATTAAACTGTACAAGTACCGAGAAAATAAATAAAACGGTAACTTTTTTGTTCAACAAAGACACCTGCATTTTTAGATAATGCCCCAATGTAAGGTCACTGCTTCTTTTTCATTGGTTTTGATATTATTACGTAATTTTAGTGCATAAAAATAACATTAAACATTAAAAATAGTAAGTGATATTTTACATGAGAAAAACTGAAAAAAAAATAGCAGAAAAGACAGCTGAAATAAACGAATGCAAAAGGGAGATAACTCAAGGTAATACCATTTTTATGGTACATATTTTTCTCTGCTTTTAATTACACACGGGTTTATGTCATCTTGCTAAGCTTTATTAGAAAATATCACATTTTTGTTTGTTTGTTTAAAACATAATTGCTAAAACATGGAGTTATTTCCCTTTTGAATTTGTTTGCTTTGATCAAAATTGTCATCCCAAACCGACTTCCTATTGACTTGCCTTCCCATGAGGGCAGAGTTAGACACAAAGTCAGATTTTAATGTGTGTAAATCTGACTTCCCAAAAAGGGGCATTCTGGACAGGAACAAAAATTAAAATTGCCTCAGTCATGAAGAATATCTCCTCCACTGGCCGAGGTAAAAAAAAAGTGAAGTGAGTGTAGCAATGTAGCATCAGAACAGATACTACATTGTGATCTTAGCCCCCAAAGCAACTTGTTTTCCACGTTTCGTGCGTATGATTGAACTTGCTGCTTTATAATTTATGTTCTTCGTGTTCTTTTTACTACTACTACTACTACTACTACTACTACTACTACTACTACTAATAATAATAATAATAATAATAATAATAATCATAATAATAATAATAATGCCAATAATAATAATAATAATAATAATAATAATAATAATAATAATAATAATAATGCCAATAATAATGCTAATAATAATAATGATAATAATGCCAATAATAATGCTAATAATAATAATAAAAATAATACTGGCAAAAATAATAATAATAATAATAATAATAATAATGCTACTACTGCTACTACTACTACTACTAAAATATGGTTTCAAGTAAAAATAAGTTATTTAGGAGCAATACCGAAACCCATAGCGTGCTTAACATTAAAATATCGAACAGTTTGGAATCAAATACTAATTGCAATTTATTAAAATCTTAATAAACTTTATGATCTTATTATAAAAGTATTTTAATATTATGATATCTGACTCATAACAACAACAACAACAACAAAAACAAAACAAAATAAAACAAAATAATATGAAAAAACAACATACAAAAAAAAAAGTTAAGCCCTCATGGGGACTCGAACCCCAGACCCTCAGATGACCTCACATGATAACTCGTAAAAGTCTGATGCTCTACCGACTGAGCTATGAAGGCTCACGTTTGACATTATTCAATAAACACTTGTTATTTTTTGTTGTAAGTTTTCACACTCTATTATTGTGATTTCTCAACCGTGACAGAAAACACGCCAACCGATTATATTTAATACGAATGCTTTTTCAAGTAATAGATATAAGCGTCTGTGAAGTTTCTGTCATATTTTTTCACGAGAGGGGTCACGCGTCAATTTCATTTTAAGAATACAACAAAGAAAAATCGTTGGCACGCACATTTATATCTTCAAGCTGTTGTTTTGGGAAATAAATAGATTGAAGGGTAATTTCCCAATGTATGACCGATTATTGACCCAACTTCACTGCATACCTTTACTACTACTACTACTACTACTACTACTACTACTACTACTACTACTTAAAATAATAATAATAATAATAATAAATATAATAATGATAATAATAATAACCATAAAACACACAGTGGATTATAACATAGCCGTAACAAACAAAATAAATAAATAAAAATCCGAGTGGGCATTTTTTCTTTTTTAACAAAAACATTTACTGAGTAACTCCCCTGACACCGCTTAAAAGGTTTCTCGCTTCTCCGGCTTGCTATTCTCGTTCTTACTTTACGTGTCCATTTTCTTCGATACCGACTTTGTTTTTCCCGATCACGTGACGCATTTTTCTCCTCTTTTTACTTTTCTTCTCGCGCACACTTCCTAATTTGCATATGCGCGTTTTCCGGCTATTATTGCTGCTAATCTGTTCGCAAACCAGCCATCCTTCGCTACTGCTGATATTTTCACACGCGCTCATATGCACTATGGTAGAGTATTAGATTTCGATTACGCCCCTTTGTTAAATAACGATTTCATAATTATCTCCCTTGTAATTTTTTTACAACTCCAAATCGGATTTATTTTATTACCATTTTGCTTATACCAGTTTATTATTATTATTATTATTATTATTATTATTATTATTATTATTATTATTATTATTATTATTTATTATTTATTATTTATTATTATTATTATTATTATTATTTATTTATTATTATCATTATTTATTATTATTATTATTTTTTTTTTTTTTTTTCCGGACACAAATACAATTTAATTGAAACCATTCAAATACAACATACGATTTCATTAGCAAGAAACCAGACACAGCCATGATGAAAAAACGACATCTTAAGAATTCACATTTATTTAAAATCATATTATATGTTTACTATTTTATGCAATAATTTATTTTGAAATTGAGGGGCAAAATAGTTTAAGAAATAGTCGTTTGCTCCCCATTCTTTGTTTATTAACCATTGACAGAGGTACCATCACGGAGACACATCAAAGACATCACTGGCCTAGTTTATTGGCTAGAACAATGAATTTCGTCCATCTCTCTCTCTCTCTCTCTCTCTCTCTCTCTCTCTCTCTCTCTCTCTCTCTCTCTCTCTCTGAGAACACTTGCTTATTACATAGTTTCACACGACTACTCTTGTCCGTTCTTGGTCTGAAAGACTGGGGAAATAGATTTGATAGCCATATCGTTTCTGACTTGAAGTACAGGTACCCTAATTCTTATGTAGTGCTAAGAGCAGCTGCTCTATCAACAGTTGTATAATATTGGGATAACTATAATGCCATCTCGCGCGTAGAAAAGCATCCTGCATTTATCTCTGATCGGTGTTTCCCATAGATTTGGATAATAGTCTACTTGTATAATCTTTGTTTTCTGGCATTCAACAGATACCCACTTTGGCCAACCTATTTTAACGATTAATATAAATGAACGTGATAAAACGTCTCTTTCTAACAGACTTTTTAAATTTTTAAAATATCTGTGAGTTTAGGAGTAAACTTGTTAATGTGGCACTATTCCTTCTAATGAACTCAGATATTCTAGTACTAATCAACACCTCTCAATCTCCCTTAATAATTTTAACATATTAGAATACCTCCAACTCCATTTGTAAAGGCTCTGACAAGTATGCACTGGACTGGATTCGATATCCGTAAAATCTTCTCTTGGCAAGAGAACTTAGAATCAGATGATGAAGCATACGTGTGCTTTAGATGAACCTACAGCGTTGGTTACCTATATTTCATGTTCGACCAAGGACTATGCCTTTGATAGTTTAGATGCAGCACTTTCCGACGTATTGGTGATTTTAATGCCCACCAGAGATTTGCTTCATTCTTTGAAGTCTATAACAGATACGAGGGGAAAACGAATGAACACGAATCCAAGGAAATGACGGGCACCCTAGAGGAAGACCTCCAGTTTGTAGTGGAATGGGGACAAAAATGAATGGTCACATTCAATGCTGCCAAGACTAAGTCTTCTTTCCTTTAATAACTACAATAAACCTTCTCAATCACTAATACCCATGGCTAATGATATATTACCTGAAAGTACTTTGTTTCACCTCCTCGGCTTAGTGTTCCCGGGGAACATGAGTAGGAACAGATACATTGAGAGCATTGCCAAGAAGGTGAGCCCTCTTTACTGTGCTAGAAAGTTACTTACGCCTGAGAGTATCCTGTATCACTATAAAGCCCTCAATTGGCCATGTATGGAGTATTGTTGCCACATTTGGGCTACTGCATTTGCTACTAGTCTCTTCCTATTAGACGGTTCAAAAGAGAGTCGTCAATCTGATAGGCCCCGCACTATCAGCTAGGCGTCAACCTCTGTCCCATCGCCGAAATGTTGCATCCTCTGCGTGTTTTACAAGCATTTTAATGGTAGGTCCTCCGGCGAATGACAAGCCTTTGTGCTCCCTCGACGTTGATACTCCCGACGAACCCAACAAGCAGCAAAATCCTACCCTTACACTAGAGATCCCCGGATGTAAGAAAGCCTTATACTCTAATAGTTTCTCACCTAGGAGAGGTAGATTTTGGAATTCCCTTCCGAGTTCCTGCTTCCCCAACTATACTAACATGCAGATGTTTAAGTGTGATGTAAACAGACATCTTGCTGCTCAACTCCCTACATAGTATCCCTGAAATTATGTCCCTGATAGTAGCCCCCTACATCAAAGTGACACTATACCTTGTTTGGAGTGAAAATGCAATAATAAAAAAAACATAGACGCAGTTGGTAACAACAGGAATAGTTCATTACCCATTCCTTTTCACTGATTGTGACTTTCTCGACTCGCCTCACTTCCCGACCTGTTCAGTACAATACTGTAGAAGGTTTTTGTGGCGGGCGGCCATAGCCCACTCGGGAACGCTAATCATTTTTTTGATAATGTTGATACACGTCAAAATTTCGATTCAAAACTAAATCACAGTTACTTAAAACGACAAGTTACCAACGAGTTGAGAATTCATCAGATATTTCATTATGCTTTATGACATGAACATTTTTCACTCTTTGCATTAGTGGGCAAATGAAGTAACTGAATGGGGCAAAACAAGCACATAAGCGGTTGTCCATACACAGAAATTTTACTTCAACCTGTTTCATTCTTGTATAAGGTATATTGCCACTTAGGCGTTAGGGGCTACTATTTGAGACCACGTATACAGGAAGCTATATGAGAATATGAGCGAGATGTGTGTTCATATTACATTTCAACGCCTGTATGTTAGTAGCCAGGAAAGCAGGAAGCAGTAAGGGAATTCCAAAGTCTAGCAGTCCAAGTGAAGAAGCTATTAGAAAAAAGGCTTTCCGACATCTAGGGAACTTTATAGTGAAGGGTTGGGATTTTGTTGCTAGACGGGTTTGTCGAAAGTACTACGTGGAGGGGGCACAAGTGCGATAAGTTGATCAAAGCACATTCTGTTAAATCACTTGTAAAATTGGCACACACTTATAACGTTGAGGCTTGGGATAATAGTGAAGTATCTGTTAGATTAGAAATTCTTTTTTTACTAAGAGGGAGAGACTTGTTGTGAACATACCAGCTGAGATCTGGCAACAATAATCTGTGCATGGATGAATGGTGACTGTGAAGCTGCTGTTGCGCAGAGGCAAGAAGTATTCCGCCGGTTCAAATAGACAAAAACTTATAGCATCAAGAACTCATACGAGTGAAATGACAGAAAACGGATTAAATTGCAGAAATTAGGGACGTACTTTCTGGAAAATCTATAATAGTGTGGTAAATAATGCGCAATCAACAATTTCCCCACTACCCAACTGCAATGATGTTTGCATGACAATTAATAAGTCTGAGTTACTTGCCTAAAAGTTCGCCTTAAACTTTACACAAACAACTCTATCTCAAATTTTCTACTGTGGACAGATGTCTAACTCGATAATCAATTCTTCCCATATTCGAAACATTATACAATAAAATCTCAACATCTCAAAATTTTTTATCACAGCTATATTTATAAAAAAAATGCTCTGCTGAGCTAGCCTTTATCTCTGCAAACTTTACAACAAATGCCTTGCCGGATCATGTTTTTCGGATAACTAGACAATTGTTTCTGTAGTACCCATTTGAAAGAACTGACACGCAAAATTATCGGCCCCTAAGTTTCTTCTCGCCCTTTGCTAAATTTTTTGAATTATTAATCAATCTAGCGATAGTCCACCATTTCGAAAATAAAAATTTATATCTGATCAATATGGATTTCGGTAATCAGGTTTTCCTGTAAAAATTCTGATTGGAATTTCTGAACATATATATCACACACTGGATTAGGCAGATGAAGATAGGATATGTTGCGCTTGATATATCCAAAACTTTTGGCAAGGTCTGGTATAAAAATCTTCCAAAAGAAATTAATTCATCTAAGCTTCAGCCCCTGTCCCATTGACGAAATATTTTCTGTAAAATTCAAATAAAGATTCTATACATAAGGTTTAGTAACATATATTATCTTGATTTTACTCTGCGTACATGGACGTAAAAGTGGTGCAAAACTGTTCCGAATAGTGAATTCATTTTTATTATGTGCTAGCATAATACCAGCCCTGTAACGGGTATTCGACTAGTTCTATGTAACATTCAGTGAGGTAGTTTATTGTGGAAATTGATTGACGTTTATATTCATTGAACTGTTTCAGTAAGAACGCTTCTTTATCTCTAGTTTCGCCTGAGAATGTAGAAAACCCGATTAGCATAAACGTTTCACAGTCGAGCGACACCAGTTATAAATTTAAACTTTTCGGCTTCTCTGGTTTTTTATAGCTCAAATCTGGCTGTAGCATCTGCTCTGGTCAACACCCACCTCCACTCAGACTAGTCGATAATATAACTGTATGTATGTATGTATGTATGTATGTATGTATGTATGTATGTATGTCTAAAACTTTCGACAGAGGCGACGGATTTTTACGAGATAGGTATCGTTTTGAAGCTCCACCCTTCGGACGACAAATATTGAAAAATTTGCTAAAAACATTAAATCCTTCACCCTCAACTTGGCACTTTTATATAAAGAGTAGTCGCTTTTTTTGCCGATATTTTCAAAAGTCATCCACTCTTTTAGATTGACTAGCCTTATTTGAAACTTTCGCCACTTCCAGTTTGGCGATGGACGCAACGGCAAAGATATCACTTCTTTTCCTCCTTCGCGGTACGGGATCGAGCATGCCTGCCTACTACCACATATTTTTTATCTTATTTTATTTATTAATTATTGCTCAACACACACCTCCAAACACCCGGGCAGCGCCGGGCATGCAGGCTACTCTATAATACAAATCTCACCTGTCTGTTTAAATGTATGTATGTATGTATGTATGTATGTATTCCTTCACCCTCAACTGGGCTGTTTTCTACAAGGAGGGTTGCTTTTTTCGCCGATATTTTTGAAAGTCATCCCCTTTTTTAATTGTCTAGCGTTAATTTAAACATTCGCCACTTCCAGTTTACCGATGGACGCAACAGCAAAAACGTCTCGTGTTTTTCACGTTCTTTTCCTCTTTCGCGGTACGGGTTCGAGCCTGCCTACTACCACTTTTTTTTTTTTTTTGCTCAACACACACCTCCACACACCCGGGTAACGCCGGGCACCCAGGCTAGTTATTAATAAATAAGATCTAATCAGGCAAAGAAGGCCTGCCTTTTTCTTTTAGATGTTCATTTGAAAATAATATGAACATGAAAATCAACACCAAAAAGAATTTTTTTACTATTAACATTAATTCATAACCACAATCAATCCACGAGTATCAACTGGTCAGTATTCTTTCTCACGTGGTCACTGTGGCCACACATGTGTTGTACACGGGTATATTTGTGTGATCGCAGTGGTGTTGGTTGGTTGGTTGGTTGGTTAGAGTAAAAATGAATTTGGATTTGCAGTAAAATTGATGTTTGTATTGTGTGACATTTCATGTAAAATCCTATCATTAGGCTTCGAAGAAAGATTGACACAGCTTGAGTAGGTTCATACAAGACGGGAATACGTCATTGACAATCAGGCTTTATCGTCTCTGAGAGAAGGTGTTAGTTCATTGATAATCGCCTGAGTAATGCCGACAATGCTCCTAAGGCATTTTTGAAAGAAAAATTGCATTTTACTTAGTGTGCTGCTTTTTTTTTCTTTTTCAACCTACCCGACCTTGTATCTAACTCTAACTTCTTCTATAGGAACTGAAAAGGCATAGCAGCTCATGTAGTCGTAGCTTTAATTCAACGTAGAGAATAAAGAATGAAAAAATAATTACGTTTTTAAAAGTTCTGAGTTTGACTGTGACCTTCGTCAATAGGAGGCCTATTCATTGAAAAATGATGACACATCTGAGATTCAAGCAAGATTATTGAACCATCAGATTATCAATACTGAAGTTTACAGACTTTTTTCGTATGGGCACTTGTATTGATAGTACACACATGAAACTCTAGTCCTCTTTGATTACTTCAAAGAGGACTAGAGTTTCATGTGTGTACAACAATTCCTGGAAGGCACCATGGAGTCCTTTTGTGTGAGCGTGTCTATGACCTCCGTCGCAGTCTCTTTCCTCTACCTAATTGTCTCATAACGACAATCTCTAAGGTTTTCGCTAAGATTAAGGAATAACAAAAAGTCATAGGGAGCAAGGTCTGGACTATAGCGAGGGTAGGGAACTGTCTTGACGCCTGTCTTAGTCAAATAGTCTGCGACAAAAATGGAGCACCTTTGGACAAACTTTGTGCAAATCTTCCGCGTTTTAAGTTCCTCACGGTTAACTGTGTGTACAGTTCCGACACGGACATCAACCTGTGCACTTATTGTCTCTATAGACACACAATGATCCTTACCTATGAAATTCTTTACTTCGCCAATCAACTTCCTTACTTCTCCCACTCCTCTCATCATCCCTCACAGACTCCCTGCCTTCCTTGAATCCCTTATGTCACTCAAAAACTGATGTTCGATTCATGCAAGATGGTTCAAAAGCAGTCTCAAGCATTCCATACGTTTCTGTGGCATTTTTTCCAAGTCTAAAACAGAATTTTATTGCATACCGTTCTTCTAAAGTGTCATCACATCCAGAATGCATTTTTGAAATGCACCAGCTGTGACAATCAGACTTTATTAGCGTGTATTCCAATTCCTGCTATAGCTGTTCATTTGAATCTGAAATCATAAAAAGTGGTCAGTCATCTCATGAGATGTATAGCAATAACATACTGAATTTTCAAGAGTCTATGATAATTTAAATGCCTGTACAAAAAGTCTGGAACCTTATTGAAGACACCTCGTAATTTAAAAAGGAAAAATGGGGGCTGTTTCTGCAAGACAATATTCTGTAAATAAACATTTTGTTGTCTCATTGGTTTAAAAGACTAAAAATTAGTTTATTATTTGCATTAAAAAAGAAATGCATTAAAAAAGAAAATTCGATTTATAGTGAAATGATCTATTTTTAACATAAAATTAAAAAACAAGAAATATGCGAATTATGTATGTTTGAAACAATACACAGTCGACTACTGCAAAAACTGAATCATGAATTTAAAGAAAAAACAAACAATTAAACAAACAAATTCAAATCCAACGATGAATATTTGTCAAATGAAAACCAATTTAAGTTATAAGAAATAATTTAAATAAAAGTTATTAGTGCAGAAATATATCTTATTTTAATTAAAATTATTGAAAAATCTGTTGAGCTTTTAAATAATAACGTTATTATTTCAGAACGTACCGTATTCTGCACAAGTACCAAAAACAGGTCAATTAATGGTTTTTTAAGTGTTGAAAAAAACAGAAATTATTTGTGAATAAATTCAGGGTGGAACGATAAACTTGTCACCCTAAAGAAAACACTACAGCTTTATTTTTAAACTTTTATTGAAAAAGTCAATTCAGATAACTTGATCATGTAGTACAGCTGACAGCCGTCAGCCTCAATCATCTCCTCGATACGGGTCCGGAACTGGGAGTATGCCTTTTTCACAAACACCGGCGGGGGGGGGGGGACTGCGAATACTCTGCGGATGGCGGCAATTAGGCTGGCTTTGGTGTTGTGGGAGGTTATGTTGATGATGTACTCAACTTATGGCAAAACGAAGTAGTCCAGCGGGTTCAGGTCGGGAAGAAGAGGAGCCTGCAAGAGACGGGCACAAAATTGTAGCACTCTTTCTGAAGCCAAACATGAGTCTCTTAATACTTGTGGGCCGGAACCGAGTTCTGTTGCCACACCCAGGGTCTGCCAGCGGCCACCTGATTGCATCAAGGGATCGGCACATCCAGGTACACTTTGGTATTGACTTTCAAGCCGAAGATGTGAGGTGGCATGATGTGGCTCTCACTTGCAACCACACCAAAGCCTATAACCGTGTTCGGAAACTTCGTTGAGCTGTGCCCTCAAACGTTGAACCGTCTGAATTTTCATTTTGAGGATGCTAGAAATGATCCTGTTGTCATAACTAGAATCGGTAGAGAGCATGAGTTATACAGCGGCACATCTCCGATCTCGCTCGTTGAACATTGTGTCACTTTTAGACATGATAGGAGGCGCCTATAGCTCTTGCCAACTATTAGATGGTCTGCAACAAAAAAAGGAAACCGGTTTTCATCAAACAAAAATGGAATCCTATCGTCTTTTCTAGGGCGACATGTTTATCGTTCAACTTTGTATATAAACAGTTTTAGCACAAACACATTTATATAGAAATATGTTTGTACTTATTGACTTATACTTTTGAACGGTGATAAACATTAATTTTTCAAAATGTTGTTATAAAAAAAAACAATCACAAAAATAATAAACGAAATATTCATTTTATACAAAAAAGTTTTAATGGAATTTAATAAATTTAAAAGAAAGAAACGAATACGTTAAAACACGGATCATCGAAACTAAACGTTTGCTACATTTATTTACACCCCTCCCCCGATATCGAAAACTAAAGATCTCTCTAAAATATATGAATAATACTGTGAAAAATTGTATTCATCATTGTTGTGGTGTTAGTATTTGAATACTTGACGAGGGAGAACGCAGCGACAGTTAAATAAATATGTATTAACGAAAATACATGAAAAAGGTAAACTGATCAATATTTTTGATCAACTGCTGAACTAATTGGGAATGACTATTTTCCGCATCACTGTTTCTTCCACAATCCAATGTTTTTTTTTGTTTTTTTTTGTTTTGCATAAAATTAAACAATGTATTTTGCTCATCATGTTGTCGCACAGTTTGTCTAACCGCGGTTATAAGTGTCTCTGATGGTGGAGGTCTGAACAGGGCTGAAAGGAAGAAACAGACCAAATATCAAGGTCTCATATATGATATGAAAATAAACTGGAATCTTGGGGAGATATCAATCGTACCAGTTACTACTACTACTACTACTACTACTACTACTACTAACATGGCTTATGAAGAAGAACCTGAAGTCCTAACTAACTAATATTCCTGAGGGACCAAGTGCAAAAGAGATCCAGACAATTACACTTAAGGGAACAGCGAGGATACTAAAAAGAGCTATCGGTTGGTTTCAATGAAAAGCAGGGCAATGTTGGCAGTTCGTTTGGCTGCCCCATACCCATCATTACAATCTTCAAAGGAAGATTTTTTTTAAGTGCAAAGTAGCAAGAGCAAAATGCTTTAACTGTCGTCGCTCAACTATAAAACTATTCATTGAGGTTTCTATAAATCCCCCCCCCAAAAGAATACTTACTATCACAATACTACGGTTGTAATGATTTTTATTATCACTTTACGATAGATATCACCGAATGTAACTCACGGTATGAGTCTTGATAGAATATTAACTCAATTCAAAATACTGTTTTGGTTTTGTTTAGGAAAGCAAAAATATTAAGGCATGACATGCAAAATTTAATTTTAATACTTTTTATCTGTCAATCTAAAGGTGTTCAAATCACTTTCGAATGTCGAAATCTACGACGTAAGCAGTGTGTGTGCATGTGTATAAAAGTGACCTTGTCTGTCTGTAAGTATGAGGAACAGTCTCTAAAGAACTACTCTGTCAATTTTTAGGAATGAAACTTGATATAGAAGGAATTCGAACCTATGGAACAAATTCGATTTGATTTGTAGCCGATAAAAATAGCTGCTAAGAGGTAAAAAATTGATAAAATTTGATCCTTACAAGTGTAACTGAACTTAAGTACTTTTCTACGCATGCGCAAATATACATATATAAGTTAATGTAGGTTAATTTTTAAAGTTTTGATATCCATTTGTTGGTAGCTTAGATGGTAAATAATAACGCTGGAGCGCTAGATATTTCCATTTCTATTCTATCTGATGATACCCAAGTTATATCATGCTTTACTATTGAAACCACTACTATATATTAGGTACAATATAATAACCAATAGAGTATTTGCTTTATAATAAGAAATAAGAAATAATTCAATTGAATATTAGTTTGTTACATTTCAGTTTATAAAACTATTTATTTAGTAATGAAGAGAAACGATGTTTGGGAGTTCAATTTAAACTGCAGTCTATATGGTTTTTACGGTTCACATACAATATTTATTTAATGAAAATATACAGTTAATCTACTTGTCAAGTTATTGTAAGTATTTGTGGGTTTTTTTTTTTTAATTATAAACTTGACATGCTTATTTTAGATTATGGGGCAAGATCAAACCTAAACATTCTAGATATTTTATTTTTTCGACTATGTGAGAAAGCTGAAATATGAAGGTAGCAAATGGAAGGTTATCCAGACAAGAATAACATAGTTTGTTTCCCCAAGCGTAAATGTATTGCTTTTATGAAGATGGCAACCATTTTCAAAGATGGCTGACAGTTATGAAAATATGATGAATTAGCAGGGCGTCCGGAGTAGCCCAGTCGTAAAATACGCTTGACTATGATATTTTAATTCATGCAGATTTCGTATTTGTTATTATAGAACCAATTCTCTATTGAATATTAAATTATATCCAATATATAGTGGTTGTTTCGAAAGTAAAATAAAAATATATCATGGGTGTCATCAGCTAGAATCGAAACTAACACAGCACTCTAATCTAAATCGTTAATATTTGAGCTGTAGTTAGTCAGATAAGGAATAGTTAAAAATGGATCGACTTTAACGTATCTTTGCACAAGCGTACAAGAATACGTACGCCTGTCAAGTTTTCATTATTTTTATTTTAAGTCGATTAGTTTCTGTTTTTTTTTACCGATAATCCCATAAAAGAACGACCCACAAAAAATGAAATCATTTTATACACCTCATGCCGCAATGGCACCTGGCGTCTCGGTAGAGATGCCCTTTGAAAAAAATGGAGACAGACAGACAAGGTGAATTTTATAAATTAGACTGGCAGGGGAGGGGCGCTTAGCTTTGCACGGGCGTAAAATACGCTTGAATATGATATTTTAATTTGTGCAGATTTCGTATTTGTTATTATAGAGTCGTAATTTCAAAAGTAAAAATAAATAAATAAAAATAGTAGTTGGGTGCCCTCAGTTAAAATCGAAACCAAAACTAGCATCTAAAGCTGCTAACGTTACCATTGTCCCAACGTGACACGCATACGATCTGTTTATTAATTAAAAATTAAAAATAGACGAAAATTAATGTACAAAATGTATTTGTAATTTATTTATTGCGGATTATTATCCACATCTTTCTTAGACGTTGTTTCACGACGTTTCGGCCAACTATTCCTCTGGCCTTCGTCAGGTAGTAACCGCCACGGGATAGGAACTCCGAGTCTCTAACTGCATTCTCAGTAATTACTGGCATCCATAGTTGTTGTCGTCTCACCATGTTTTGGTCAAGTAAGCCTCTGGCTGGCATTGGGTAGGATTGAAACCGCTATCTTCAGACAAGTTTCACCTGGAACCGTCGAGATTCAACGTCTCTATCCATTGCGACACAAGCCCCGAAGGGCGATCAAGAAACAATATCTAAGAAAGATGAGGATAATAATCCACAATAGTAAATGGTATATATATTATTTAATTGGAATTCGTTATTGAGATGAGTATCATTTATTAATTTTAATAAATGATACTCATCTCAATAACGAATTCCAATTAAATATATTATTATATATTATAATATATATACCATTCGGTACGGACCCGACCATGGAAAATCAGATAATATATAAACGTGGATTTATAATACCAAAAAATCCAACCTTGACCGCCCTTCGGGGCCCGTGGCGCAGTGGATAGAGACGTAGAATCCCTACTGTTCCAGGTGAAAATTGTCTGAAGATAGCGGGTTTCAATTCTACCCAAACCGGCCAGAGTCTTACCTGATGGGGATAATAGTCCGCAATAAATAAATCATACTCATCGCAATAATGTACTCCAATTAAATAATATATATTAAATATATTAGGTTGGTGCAAAAATAAGATCGTTTTTTGACTTGAAGTTGAACGTCAAAAAACGGCATTATTTTTGCACCTAATATAAGGAATTTTTCAATTTTGATCCCTTAAAACTATTTTAACCGGATAAAGACCCACAGAAGAACGGTCCGTAAAATATCCAATTATTTGAAGCCCCTAGCGCCAGTCTGCGACCTTTAGTTTCAGAGAAGATAGAGTTTGAAAATATGGAGACGGACAGACAGACATATAGCCTTTTATATATTAGATTAATTAAACCTCTATATCACTTATCCCAAGATGCATAAAGACCTATTAATTCGTTCTTTTAATTTCATTCCGAATGATGTGGTGTAAGATAAACTTTTTAACTTGAGGAAATTGAAGTGAACAGAACATTTAAAAACATTTCTTTTTTTATATATATAAATATACATATATTATAGTTTTTAGAAGTTTTTTGATGATAAAATAAATTTTCCGACGAAATATGTCGGTGTATACAAGAATAACACATCACATGTTCCGTGGTTAATAAACAACCACGCCCTTGCCCCAGCATGAGTGAAAAGCAAACATACACTTATCCAAAATCAACTGCTTAACCTTTAAAAACGTACTTTCAGTCTGTAGTGAAATGGAAACATGAATGGTTGCTTCTTTCTTTTAACAATTATAAGAAACCATTTTAACCGCTAATTGCGATGGTTAATAGCACTTTACCTGCAAATCCAGCATTCATCCGCCTTTGCCTAACATTTACAAGTAGCATGAATTGAAACAAATACATAGAAGGCCTTGCTAACACTACTGAAAGGAAAGTGGGCTCCCTTTATCCAGCTAGAAAACTCTTACACATACCAGTATCCTATATATCTACAAAGCCACCGTTCGCCATTCATAGAGTATTGGTGTCACATTTGAGCTGCTGCTCCAACTACTAGCCTTTTTTCTTTTAGTCCGAATCCAGAAAAGAGTCTTTAATCTAATAGGTTCACACAATCTATCAAGCTTTAACCACTGTGCCATCGCCCCAGTGTTGCAACCTTGTGCTTGTTTTACAAGTATATTAATAGAATATACCCCAAATAACGCGCTGCCGGAGTATAATACCCCCCAATCGATCCGTTAGCAAAATCACACCCCTTCACTGCAGAAGTACTCAGATGCCGGAAGGCTTTCTACTTTAACATACCTTCCTCGAGCTTTGAAATTAACTCCCTGTTTTCTATTTCTTTGAATGTACCAGTATGTAAATATTTAAATGTAACGTAAATAACCATCACATTGTACAACTTTCCACTTAAGGGGATCATATAGTAATGACCCCTTATTAGTGATAGTTCGTTACGTCTCCTTGTAATGACATTTTCCCTGTTGATTGCGAAATAATGCGATCCTGTACAGTTCTAAGAGGGCCACCCTCCTAGGATTTGCCTTCTTTCTTTGAGAAGGGGTTAGTTTACTGCTAATCGCATGAAGCGCCTCTACCGGTTAATGCCGACGGGGTTGTCCATACACCTTTTCAGGTAATAGTGCTCCTCCTCGAGGGTGCTGACTTTTCCATCCCACTTTCCGACCTTGGAAGAGAAATAAATACATCATTAGCAATTGCCTTAAAAGTAAATAATATAAATGACCTCATTCGCTAATCATTTCTTTCGGAGCTGCGCATTTTTATGTATTTGTATGAAATAATGACTAGAAACGTAAATACTTAATTACGATGCAAAATTCCACGTGATGTTATTGACTGAATACTTTCTGTAACTTTATGTAGAAAGTATTAGTCTTCAATGTATAGTAGAGGAAAATAAAGAGTTCAAGGAAATGGCTCCTATTTTTTATTGTGTATTATATGGACCTAGCATTTCAAAACAGTCGTTGTAATTTATAAAAAGTGTTACTATTTGTTTACTGCTTTTTTTGTACAAAAGTTGTAAAAAGAGTGTTACTATATATAGTCATCCACATACAGCACTGTTTCGCAGCTCACCAGTGCGGCTAGACAAGTAACCACCTAAAACCAGGATCGAAACCCGATCGCCCAAACGATAGACGGAGCTTCTAACCATTGCGTTATACAGCTGCGTGCAGTGAATTAACAATGTTTTGGCATTGTCTAAATACCTAAGCTCAATTTGTTTACAATAAAGAGGATCGTTTCATACGCTAATGGTAATTTGTAAATCACTTCCCAAATGCTCAACCTAAGATGAGGAGCACATATATATATATATATATATATATATATATATATATATATATATATATATATATATATATATATATATATATACTAGCATTTCAGCCCAGGTCGAGCTACAAACGATACTGATCCTGTGAAAATCAGTCGCCTCTTTCGAAAGTTTTAGGCATACATTCAAACATACATACGTTTATTTATATATTGATAGCTCAAATTTTCGACCCAAAGCGATTAAAAAGCTTGTCCTGTCTCTGAATACCCTTTATGTAAAATTTCAAATGTTTAGACAAGAAATTGTCTGAGTAATTTGGTAGAGACCGCAGAGGTCAATTTTTTTAAACTTTGACCCCTATTATAAGCCTATATCTAAAATTCACATTGTTTAGATCCAAAATTGGCGGAGGAGATTGGTAGAGTTCTCAAATGGCAAATTGTTGAATTTTAACCCCTTAACAGCCAAATTTCTGGCCGACAACGGATTACAAAGATTTTCCCAAATCTCAGTAGCCTGTATGTCAAATTTTGGTCTGTAGACTGAAAATTGACAGAGTTATTGCGTAGGGAAATGTACACAGACACATAGACACACAGACACACAGACAGACACGTTCACTTTTATAGATAAAAGTGGATGTGTCTGTGTGTGTGTCTGTGTGTGTGTTTGTGTACATTTTCCAACGCAATATCTGTCAATTTTCAATCTACAGAATTGAAATTTGATATACAGGATACTGAGATTTGGGAATATCTTTGTAATCCGTTGTCGGCCAGAAATTTGGCTGTTAAGGGGTCAAAGTTCAACGATTTGACCCTTGAGAACTGTATCAATCTCCTTCGCCAATTTTGGGCATAAACACTCGAAATTTTAGATATAGGTTCCTTGGACATGGATCTAACTTGATTTGAGCCCAAAACAATAAATTTTCAGGAGTCATAATAGGGGTCAAAGTTAAAAAAAATTTGACCATGCGATCTCTACCAAATTACTCAGACAATTTCTGGTCTAAACATTGGAAATTTTACATAAAGGGTATTCAGAGATAGGATAAGCTTTTTAATCGGTTTGAGTCGAAAATCTGAGCTACCAATACATAACTGTATGTATGTATGTTTGCATGTCTGCCTAAAACTTTCGACAGAGGCGACAGATTTTCCACAAGATCAGTATCGTTTTGAAGCTCCATCCTTCATACGACAAATACCGAAAAATTGGCTAAAACATTAATTTCTTCATCCTCACACTGGGCACTTTTCTACAGGAAGGGGTCGCTTTTTTCACCGATATTTTCGAAATTCATCCCCCCCCCTTTTCGATCGTCCAACCTTAATTTAAACCTACGTCTCTTTCGGTTTGGCGGTGGTCGCAAATATGTCAGTTTTTTCACGTTCTTTTCATCCTTCGCGGTCCGGGTGCGAACCTGCCTTCCTACTAGAACATTTTTTTTGGCTCAACATACACCTCCAAACACCCGGGCAACGCCGGGCTGAAATGCTAGTATAAAATAAAACCGAATAAACAAAACTGATTATATATATATATATATATATATATATATATATATATATATATATATATATATATATATATAATTTAAGACTTAAGATTAAGAGATCTTAAGTAGAAATTGAAATTCACTAAATCTTTCATAATTTATGTCTAATGACTATGGATAAAATTTAATGCAAATCTGAAATATTTGAATTTTAAAACGAGATGTCATGCTCATATTATGCACCTTAAAAACCCTCATTTGAAGAATATTTATTAATTCATATATAATACTTATTGTTAAATTTTCACACAAAAAAAAACAATGGTATCTGAATTTTCATGAATGGTTTTCGCCTTCTCTTTTGCCCTTTTTCATAAAACTAGATTAAACTAAATATAACCCACATTACCCAGCCTCACGGTTGGCAGCTGTGTTTCAAGATTTATAATGATCGGTTGATTGCTTCAAGAGTAAAACCTCTACATACAAATATATAAAGATGCATAAACATATTTAACTTAGATATAAGCATCTTTTATTTAACCGTTTACATCAGATCCTTTCGTTTTTAAGTTGTTTACCTAAAAACAAGGCATATTTTCACTTGGCTACTCTTTAGAATCATGTCTACAGGGCAATATGTCTACATTACTTTTAAATGGCTGCACATGTATACAGTAAATAAAGCTGGAAACAAAGAGGGAATTCCAAAGTCCTGCACTTTGGGGGAAGAAACTATTGGAATGGAATATAAGAAGGAAAACGCTGGGAGAAATGCTGCTATCTGTAGCAGCAAAGAATACACAAAAAACTTTCAAGAACTGCATTACTTTCCATTGGCGAGATAAAAAATAATTGATTTAGTGTTTGATATAATCTAAAATACCAAGTCAAAATGCATAGATTGTACAGACTCAATATATTGACAAGAAACCACTAGAAATTAAAAGGTAATATGAACACTCTACTAATTATTCAGCTTTAGAAGAGAATCGATAAACTCTGCAATATAAAAACAACCATCTCGTGTTGGATATCGACCAATATTAGCATTTGCGTTACAAAATTAAAAACATGGTATCAATACTAATACCAAATTCCATTAAGGAATCTACAAGCAACAATTAAAAACATTTATGATAAAATATATAACAAACTCATCGAAATACATGCAGGTGCAATAAACAAAAAAAAATGCAACCAATAATCAGCGAGAATAACCAGATTTACATGTCTGAAAAAAGGGGGGGATACCTGTGGTTCGATCCCACATAGACCACGTATACATAACGACTTATATTTGCTTAAAGGGGAAGATACTCTAGTCTATCTAATACTTTTTATGGAAATTAATAGTATCTGCCTGCTTCCCACCTGACTACAACTTGGGTGTCTTCAAGTCCAACGTTAACAAATTCCTAATGAACCGCCCCCTTAAGTAAACACTTCATCAAATCTCCACACTAACGTACTGTACTTGCAATAACCCTTATCCCTGAGTGGCTTCTCGGCCTTGATAAGTGGTGACCACCGTGTAAAAAAAAAATCTAAATTTTCACGAATGGTTTCCACCTCCTTTTTGGCCCTTTTCATAAAACAAAATTTAACTAAATATAACTGCAATAATACCGGCTAGTACAATAATAATAGAAAAAAAGAATGCAGCCAACAATTAATAGAATAACCAGATTTATATGAGAAAAGTGGGTAAATCTTGTTTGACCCCACATAAGCCACTCATATCTGCTTAAAGAAGATTCCCTATTTTGTATTGGGTATCGAGTTCAATTGACAGTAAAACGTATAGTAGTGAAATGTATTGATTTAAATTATATGTCAACAGGTGGATGACCTGGTGGAGTTTTTTTTTTAAAGCAGATTCAAATTGCTAAAGAAAATAGGATTGTACAAAAATATAAGGTTATGTTAACTAAACTAATTTTATTTTCACTTCTGCTGTCTGTTTAGCGAAACTCTTGCCGGTGTATATCGAGGAAAAAGCCCCTTCGGATTAATACTTACGTAATTCCAGTTTAATTTTAAAACTTTGCATAAAAAAGCATTTAAAAGTTTAGATTATTTTCATGGCAACTTTTAAAAAAACATTGCAATATAAAAATTAAAAATATTTTTGTTTGAAGATATCAAAAGCACATTTAAAAGTAAAGACTATTTTGGTATAAACTTTTAAAATATATATTTGTTGTTGTATACAAATTCAAAGTAAAGATTTAAAAAATATGTTTTGATTATAATATTATATTATATTTTATTAAAAATAAAACTATCCCCCCCCCAAAAAAGAAACATTTGAAATTAAAGACTAGTTTTTTTTTTCGTATTATTTGGATTCATCAGACTAGTGTTCTCTTCGCGAGTATTATTTTCACAACGTTTCGGTCGATGTAACATCCGACCTTCTTCAGGTGTATCTTGTTGAACTCTGGAATGCTTCTGCAGAACTCTGGAATATGGACGGAATTTCGAACGGGACCCTTTATTTACTTCAAGGGATAGCATACGGTTGTTCCTTCAGCCATGACTGGATATAGGTCTTAAGTAATTTGCGATTGTATTTTTCAGTTGCCCACACTGAGAATTTCAGGTGAATGTCACTTTTATAATTAATTTTTCCAAGTACTTTAGCCATTGCGTCACGGGTCATTACGATTAGTTCGAAGAATCCAAATAATACGAATAACTTATCCTCATCTCAAAAATAAAGAAACATCATAGTTTTTTTAATGTAGTGTTTTAAAATAAAATGGAGTAAGTATTTATCAGAAGGGACTTTTCCTCGGTATACGCCGGCATGAATTTCACTAAACAGGAAGCGGAAGTGAAAATAAAATAAATGTATTAATTAAATATAAATACTCTTCCAGTTATTCATTTAAAACCAATGCTGACAACATTACGAAGCATGGCTATTATTTTATTGTTGCAAGTATAAAACAATGAAATCATGCCAAACGGAAACAATTTTAAATTTAGATTTGGCAGACGAAAAGAAATTATGTCAAATTTATGTGTGCACGTACGCATGTGTATATTTATTATTTATTATATTTTCTGTTTTCTTTTTTTTCCAATTCTTTAATATGAACTGTATTTACGTCATTCTGCGTATAACCGAATGTTTTGTCATAGATGTACTCGTGACATTGGAATATGCGCCCACGTAACGTTGCACTCAATTATTCAAGCGATAATTCGTAAGCCAAGCTCCTGTAGCTTGTCACGTCCGCCATCTTCGATTAAAAAAATAAAACAAAACATTTTTTTGTTTCAAACTCTTCCATTGCTTAAACTGATGCAATCACACGTACATCTCGTTTCTTTTGATGTCTCTTCTTTGTTTGGATCCATTCCATCGGCCCACGTGCGGCAATTTTATAGATTAACTCAATTTAACATAACGACTGCATTTCTGTCAAAACACAAAACAAAATGGCGTATCTTTCTTTCGTTCTTTTGTTTCATTCACTAATACGATTCTATTGAAAAGTGAAAGATTTAATGACTGACCTATTGTTGGAACTACTGAAAACAAAATCGTTAGAATCAAGAACGACAAAAATCGCTTTGAAAATAAAAATAAAAGCATTTCATAATTTCTGCTGATGAGTTGTTTTATTTCAAAGTCACGCTTGGAATCTAAATGCTTTCATATATTGCTTTGTGTTTTTTATTTTTAACTCTTATTCACTGCAAATACGGCACAGTGCCACGTGGACTTAAGGGACTATTATTTAGGACTATATCGACAATGATACTATGTAGGGAGTTAAGCAGCGGGGCGTTTGTTCACATTATATTTAAATTTTTGTATGTCAGTGTAGTCAGGAAAGCAAAAGACCTGGAGAGGCTTACAAATTCTATCAGTCCTAGAGGAGAAACCATTAAAGGCTTTCCGGCATGTAGGGACCTCTACAATGAATGGTGGCCTTTTACTGCTTTTCGGGTTAGTCGAAGGTATATACATCGAGGGGACACAAGTGCTACGAGTTCGTCAGAGCACATTCCATTAAAACACTTATAAAACAGACACAGAAATGCAACATTGCGATGGTGGGTGACGGGTTTGAGCTTAGTTGATATTGGAGAGTCTTTCTGGGATATTGTCTAAGATATCAACTGTAAGGGTAGCTGCGCGAGTACTTGGGAGGCAAGGGTTGCGCAATCTCCTATCACACCTCTTATGAATCGACACTACTTGGGTCCAGTGGCAAGAAAAAGTGCTAGACAACTGGAAGCAATGCTGAGATAAGCGGAGAGCATATATAGCACCCGGAATTCCTGAATGGTCACCCATTTTATTACTGAACAGGCTCAGCGTTGCTTAAATTCGGTGGTTTTATGGGGACCGGTGTGTCAAGGTGATTATGCTGTATATGGTATAGTATACTTGCAAATAAAAGACCACATTTTTTATAAGCCCAAAATAAAGCCTTTCTGCCATAACTCTCATTGAAACTCTCAATTAAATAATTAAAGCAAATATATTCTGAGTAATCAAATATTTTATGCAGCGTATTATAATTTCACAATGTTTTATTCTGCTACATATACCTCTTTGTTCAAACTCATAGGTTTAACATTCACAGGAAACATGAATTCGAACAAATTTATTGAAGATATTGCGAAGGTTGCTATGTTCTTATATTCATCTGTGTATATGTATTTGTAATCGGAATGATGTCTTTTATCTTTTCCAATTTATTTTTAGACGTAATTATTTTTGGAGAATTTTTTTACACAGGAGTCACCACTTATCAAGGCCAAAGGCCACTCGAGGATAAGGGTTAATGAGTACATATTAGCCAATGTGATTATAGCGTAGTAAACATAAGTAGTGGGAATTTCGTCAAATTAAGTATAAAACTATTTTTTAATTGTTGTCAGGTTTAAGTTTTAGAGATGATTGATTGGATTATGTGACTTGAGTCTGTTTTCATTCCCCAGGTAGGCTCTCTGACATACAGATTGAATGGCACTTTATCTTCTCCTCAAAATAGATTTCTTATTTGAGTAACGTTCTCTGAATTCTCTTTAACAGATCAAAACGTTATATGTAGAGATAGTCGCAAATTAAATGAGCCTTTGACAAGAACTTTTCTTGGTGAAGGAAAAATGTGTTTATTTCGTTCATTTCACTCACTCCAAAGAGCTGGCTGTCAACACACGACACCAAACATACTTATGCCGTAATTCACAAGCAACGATTTTCACCCATTTCGCCTCGCGAAAGGGATAATAGGAGATAGAAGACTCGCGCTTCTAGACAAGGGTAAATGCCAATCACCCCGCGTCGTTTTCTTTTCCTTTTCTTTCCTTCCAATCTTTATCCTTATATATGCATTTGAGTCCATGACGTCACGCTCACGTCACGCCCTAAAATGCTGACGCGACTATATTGCATTAGTATTAAGTACATAATTGTATGGGGAGTTTTATCGATCTGATAATATTCTTTTATCAAATATTAAAGATAGATTTTGTTTGTGACATCATAGATGAAACTACCGTCATCAAGTACTGTTCGGCATAATGAGATCGGTCATTTTTTTTATCAAATCCTTAAGCAGCTTGATAGTATTTTTACATTTTTTGTCTCAAACACTTTATATGAGGAACGGGAGGGAACAATAACAATACCCAGAAATTCATATTGATTTATTGATATTTCCTTTTATTCACATTTAAACATGAATCATTATAAACTCTCTTTGGTTTGAGTGAAATTTTAAATATTTTTGTTTGTTGGAGACGCCCCTCCATGGGATTAATGGACTATCTCATGACGTCACTTCCTCTTGTGACGTCACTTCCAGTAACGATTGGCACGCGGCCCAGGAGGTCGTGTGCAAACGTCCCACCGTTGAGGAATGGTATTATTCAACCCGTCTTGCCTGTAATATATGTGAATACGTTTGTTTCTAAAAATCCTGTGTTCCTTTCTATAATTTTATAAATATAACTATGACTAAAAATAAAACGAAGATATTAAACCTGAGAAAACTCTAACTTTTATTGCTTTTGTCCTTATTTGGTAGATTTGAAAATCTAATTTATAAAACTCAGTCTGTCTTTCTGTCTCTATATTTTCAAACTCTATCTCTACCGAAACTAAAAGTATCACAGTGGCGTTAGGGGCTTCAAATGATTGTATGTTTTTTTATGGGCCGTTCCTTTATGAGTCTTTAACCGGTTAAAATAGTGTTTAAGGGATCAAAAAGGAGCTAAAATTGAAAAAAGATATCACTATACGTTTTTTTTTTTTTTTTTAGTCAGTTCATATCGATGACCAATTATCAAGGCCAAAGGCCACTCGAGGATAAGGGTTAATGAGTATATATTAGCCAATGTGATTATAGCGTGGTAAACATAAGTAGTGGGGATTTCGTCAAATTCAAGTCGGTACGGTGGTTACGTCACCAGCTTAGAATGCTACAGTTTTGTTTTGTTTCGATTCTTGCTGATGGCATCCAAATACATTTTTGTTTTTGGCTTTTGAACTCACGACTATATAATAATATATACCAAATTTAGACAAATTAAAATATCATATTTAAGCGTATTTTACGACCGGGCAAAGCCTGGCGCCCCTCTCAGTAGTAATATACTATCAAAACACAGGAATTCTTTCCGCGAAGCCATTTCCTAGAATATCGCAATGTCTATTTTATCACTAACCTATTAAAAAACTAAAGAAATAATGTGCTTACCAAATGCAATAATTAGACTTGTTCTTACTTGTTTTCTCCTGTAAATAGCGTTTTCTATTGTTCTTGGGGTGCATTTTCACAGAGACATTGAAAGATTGGTCATCGAACGAAACAATTAGCGCAATGTTTTCAGTTTTATAAAACTCTCGTTTCCAAACGACGATTGAATAGGCATATTTTTCAGTATCTGCGTTTGCACATTATATATATATACTAGCATTTAAGCCCGGCGTTGCCCAGGTGTTTGGATGTGTATGCTGAGCAAAAAAAAAAAAAAGTGGTAGTAGGAAGGCAGGCTCGAACCCGTGCGCGAAAGAGGAAAAGAACGGAAAAAATAACCTGATGTCTTTGCGGTTACGACCACCGCCAAACCTGAAGTGACTCATGTTAAAATTAAGGCTAGACAATTGAAAGGAGAGGATAACTTTAAAAAAATATCGGTGAAAAAAGTGACCCCCCCCCCCCGGTAGAAAGTGCCTAGTTAAAGGTGAAGATATTAATGTTTGTAGCAAATCTTTCGATATTTGTCTATAATAGGTCGAACTTTAAAACGATATTGATCTTGGTAAAATCCGCCGCCTTTGTCGAAAGTTTTAGACACACATGCAAACATACATACATACATACATACATACATACATACATACATTTATATATTGGTAACAAAACATTTTCGACCCAAACCGATGAAAAAGCTTGCCCTATTTCTGAATACCCTTTATGTAAAATTTCAAATGTTTAGAGCAGAAATTGTCTGAGTAATTTGGAAAAGACAGCAGAGGTCAATTTTTTTAACTTTGACCCCTATTATGACTCCTGAAAATTTATTGTTTTGGCCTCAAATCAAGTTATTAAGTTAGGTCCATGTCCAAGGAACCTATATCTAAAATTTCGAGTGTTTATGCCCAAAATTGGCGAAGGAGATTGATACAGTTCTCAAGGGTCAAATCGTTGAACTTTGACCCCTTAACAGCCAAATTTCTGGCCGACAACGGATTACAAAGATTTTCCCAAATCTCAGTACCCTGTATATCAACTTTCAAGTCTATAGATTGAAAATTGAAAGAGTTATTGCGTTGGAAAATGTACACAGACACAAACACACAGACACGTTCAAATTTTGGTATTTATAATTTAAATACAATTTCAGGATATGGCGAAATGAGAGATCCAATTTTCACCAATTCTACTCATTAAATTAGACTGCATTTCGGCAATACCACGTCTAATGCTGTCTTCCAAGTTGTCTGTTGTGTCTGGTTTATCAACTCAGACATTAGACGTTATATATCTCCTAAGAAAATCAAATGGAGTTTAATCGCACCAAAAAGTGGTTAGTTAACAGGTCCATTTCGTGGAATTATTGGTTCACCAAATGTACATGAAATAGATTTGCACAATTTCTAAAAGCTGCTCGGGTGTCAGTCTTTTCAAGATGAATTGCTAAATCAAGTTGAACTAAAAACAAACGATAATTGCGAAATCTGTAATTTAAAAAAAGTTGCCAATTTTAATTTCTAAAAACCCATCCTCACCCTCTCTCTCTCTCTCTCTCTATATATATATATATATATATATATATATATATATATATATATATATATATATGTGTGTGTGTGTGTGTGTGTGTGTGTGTGTGTGTGTGTGTGTGTGTGTGTGTGTGATTTAAGAAAATAAAAAGTAAAGTTACATAGGAACTTGATTACATTATCAAGTCAATAAGGATTACAGAAAGAGGAATAAGGGAGAAACCTCTTTAGGCCATGGCACTTCGAAGCTAAATTCTTCTCGTCAGAAGATGAGCCGGCATTATACAAATGTAAATGTCAAATTACAAAATCGACTTTGAAAACATTCAGATCAAAAATGGAAAAAATTGTTGAGATTAAAATTGGAATTTTCTATAGGGAGTGATATGGGATAAAGGAGAGAAAGGCCAGCAATAAAAAAAATCAATAAAGGATAAAAAAAAATATACAAAACAATATATAAGAAAATGAAATAATTAGAAATTGCTTTTAAAATGTATTAAAAAAAAATGTCTTATACATATGTAAATAGCCATGGATGATAGGTTCCACAGACCTTGCACTGATTTGTTCCATATATATGGCGAATAGTCAAGTATCGATTTTCGAAAATGGCAACCGCAATTTAACTGCCAGATGTCTCATCGATATCAGAAGGAGGCGACGAGACCTGGGAGCTGCTTATACTCATTTCCGGCCATGTTTGAATTCAGGATTTACAAGGTCATATGAGACGACATCATTGCAATACGTTTCTTCCATTTCATCAGATGTCTCCTATGGTGTGTATTCTTTCAAATACAAAAGCCGGATCACTGCGCGACATTTCACGCCTGACTCAATCCAAACACCTGCATACAAAAAGCTGCAATTATTTCAAAGTATAGCTTTCCACATAATCCGTAGAGTTATAAATCATTACACATGCACAATTTCAGCTAGACTAGAATGCGCCAATGGCATTACTTATCGAATGCATCTCGTATTTAGATTACTTTAGTTATATACAAAAAATGTCGATGATTTTATGTTAAATTTTAACAATAGATATTACACATCAATTAATAAATATTCTCCGATATTTAGTCTTTTTTATTTTAAACGTGTTTCAAAAAAGGTTAATATGGGTACAATCACCCATTTAAAAATCCAAATATTTGATCCATCTGACGAATTTGATTCGTGGTTATTAGGCACCATTTAAGCAGGATTCCTTGAATTTCAATCCTTTTTTAAGACCCCCTTCATTTTAAGTGCAAAAAGTTCACATATATATAAGTTCAAATGCCCTTTGGGAGAGTGCAGCTCCTACAGCAACAATAAAACGAATAGTTACGTTGGTTCCGTCAGGTATACAACGACTCCACCGTCACGTCGTCTTACCATGCATACTACAGAAACAAGTACAATATTATAACATTTTACAAAAAAAATACAATAAACCATAACTGCCGCTCCAAGCAACGCTCAAGTATTACACCACGAAACCAACGCCAACAAGTTAAAAATACTTGAAGCTATATACATTAAAACACACAAACAAAAACTTACTTGACTAAAAACGTGGTGAGACGACAACAACTACGGATGGCAGTAATTGCTAAGAATGCAGTAAGCAAATTCGAAGTTCCTATCCGTCGCGGTTTCCACCTGACGAAGGCCAGAGGAATAGTTGACTGAAACGTCGTGAAACAACTAAAAAGATGAGAATAATAATCCGCAATAAATAAATTAATATAAATAATATTCATCTCAATAATGAATTAAAATAATATAAAAAAAACCTGTCCTTAATAAAATCCATTCCAATCCAGCGAGAACCTAACTCAGTCCTGACCACAGAACTGGGCACCCTTCTCTCCCACAATGGGCACGCACAGCTCGCGCGTATATCCCGTTACTAGTATATATAAAAACTTACCAGCCCTAATCGCACTTACACAACCCTCCTGAAGCACACTGTTGTCTTTAACAACGTTTGTTTAAATAAATATATATGTGGTGTGTGTGTGTGTGTGTGTGTGTGTGTGTGTGTGTGTGTGTGTGTGTGTGTGTGTGTATTTAGATGGGAAATAAATGAAATGTTTTGACGTGGAACGAAGACGCATATCAGACATTTGGTTGCCATCTTGTTATTGAGCTTTTATAGATGATCGAATCGCATACTCTAAAAATATTTTATTTTCGCACCCAATACGCTGATTGGTTAATTGCTGCATAAACGTTTATTAGTTAGTTAGTTAGTTAGTTAGTTAGTTAGTTAGTTAGTCTGTTTGTTTTTGGCATATGCTCGTTACAAATTTTGTTAATGTAGTCAGTCTGATAACATCTCGAATGCAATCCTCATATCATCAATCAAGTTTCAGTTCAACTCTCCTTCGATGATACTCGACACAAATACGATTAAGTACAAATACAACAATATTCCTGGTTAAACAGCAAGAAAGACAGAAAGAAAGAGAAGTATATAAAAATGAAAGACAGAAAAGTGCAAAGGTGAAAACAGGAAATAAAAATATTTGAATTAAACAGATAAAAAAAAGAAATGAACTTGATAGCCAAAATAAAATAAAATAAAATAACGACAACCCGGTTTTGTGGAAATCTCCAGTTTCCCTTGAAAAAAAATAACAACAAAACAAGCAGTAAAAATGACGACATATCCTGTCATCAAAACAAGATGGCGAAATCAACTTGACGTATTACCGAGAATCACTTGAACCAACGAGAGCGACGTTAATTCTTCTTTCAAAGAACAGAAACAACGTATAACAAAATGAGCAATAAATTTAAGTAAGATAATATAAAGATTAGGGAAAAGGGAGAAAAATTTTGGCAAAATAAGATCATTATTTGACAGTGGACTTAGCAGATGCAACAATTTAACTGATGAGTGTTACGCTTTCGAAAACAGGACTAAAGCACAAATATATATATATATATATATATATATATATATATATATATATATATATATATATATATATATATGTGTGCTTTAGTCCTGTTTATACATATACATATATATATATATATTTGTGCTTTAACCTGTTTATATATATATATATATATATATATATAAACATGACTAAAGCACAAATATATATATATGTGCTTTAATCCTGTTTATATATATATATATATATATATATATATATATATATATATATATATATATATATACACCGTGTAGATTATGTAGCAAGACTTTGTGAGCACCGTGTAGATTATGCAGCCAGACTTTGTGGACACCCTGTATATATATATATATATATATATATATATATATATATATATATATATATATATATATATATATATATATAGTAAGTTATAAAATATATATGCCGATTAAGCTACACAGAATATTCCGCGTTTTCATCCACGCTAGAATTCATCAGGCTTATGCGAGGATTTTTTGGTTGATTCGTGTTTTTATATACGCACCTTCTATTTAGTTTTGTATTAGCCAATCAGACTTCTAGTTTCTACCGCACCCTTCCTAATCAGCCAATGAGCTGGCACGTACAGGACAAAGGCCCAGCTGACCTCCACTTCACCCATTCCTTTTTATGTGCTATTTTAGTAGGGAGCGTCCTGACCTATTTTTTTTTTAAAAGACTTGCTATTTGGAACTTGGCAAATTATTATATTACACTATATATATATATATATATATATATATATATATATATATATATATATATATATATATATATATATATATATATATAGTGTAATATCATACTCTGCCAAGTTCCAAATATCAAGTTTCTCAGTTGGTCATTTATTATTTTTCAATAAGTAGCCATTACAATATTGTTTGTATTGCGAATAACAAGTCAACTATATATTGTAATGGTTACTTTTTGTAAAAGGTATGATTGAATGACTGAAAAAAACTTGATATTTGGAACTTAGAGAATGTTATACTACACTATTTATGCTGTGGAACCCAATAAAAAACATTCATTGAGCTGGGACGTTTTCAAAATTTACAAAATTTATCTAAAAACAATTTTTTCATTATAAAAACTTTATTTATGAGAAACATTACAATTGGTATATACAAACCGAGTTCGTTTTCAAGTAGATGATAACCCTATATATATATAAGTTTTAATATATATATATATATATATATATATATATATATATATATATATATATATAAATTAAAACTTATCGAGCTAATAGAGTTCAGTAATATTCTAGATAGAGTAATTCAAAACGATAAAAAATTATAATAAAAATGAAAATTTAATAAATTACAATATTTAATGATTCATCAAAATTTTAAATAATCGATCATAATAAAAATCCTTAATCCATAGATTTTCACAAATAGACTCTTTTCGTCAGAAGATAAATATGAAAAAAAACATGTATCTTTGATTAGCATAAATTTGAAAATATATTTAAAAAAAATTTTTTTTCTGAACTAAAAGAATTTTTAATAGAATTAATTTTTGATATTTGTTTTTGGAGTGTTTTCGTTTGGGGATTCGGTATTCCTTGTTCGTTACAAATCCATTATGGCTTTTAAATGCACGTTGTCATTGTTATAATGAACATTTTTTCTCGATCATACTAATTCAGACTTGTTTCGAAAATCCAAAATCGTTATTGTAAGAATAGTTATGCTGTATCTAACGGAAGTCCAAGTTCTCATTGCTAGTGCTGTGTGCAATACTTTATCCGGCTTATGTTACGTTCGAGAAATTCAAAGTCCTTTTCGACAGTGTTGTGGACTTGAATGGCCAATATTATATAAAGCAAACAAAAAGGTGGCATATTTACTAGTATGTGTAGAATAGTATGTTACAGAAGTATAGAATAGTATGTTACAGAAAAAAAGTGCTAAGAGACTGTTGCGAGACTTCGTCATCAGTTCCGCTATATATGGTGTCTAGAAGAGTCCAAAGCGTCACGAAATATTACACGATAACAGTTACACGATGACAGTTACACGATGACAGTTATAATACAAAAAGGAGTAATCTCGTATTATAGCCAGCCCTCACGTTGTAGAAATGATAAAAAAATGTGCCGGTAAAAATATGCATCGCCACCATAGTCTATGGGCGCCACACCAACAGACTATCATCTCTTTAGAAGTTTGCAACCTCATTTGAAATATAATGGAAGAATGATAAACAAACGCAATACAAAAGTCCAGATCAAATAAGATATGTTGAAACCTGATAATTCAGTAACTTTTATTCAAGATGCTTCATTATGAATAAAAGAGAAATATCCTCGACATGTTTTTATGTGATTTTATTTTTAACTAATTTGATTAAATAAAAACTCCACGAAAAGTACGTCCAAGGATGGAATACTGTTGCCATATCTGGGCAGGAGCTGCTAAAAACAGCCTATCCTGCCTTGACAGAGTACAAAATAGACTTCGTGGCTTAGTGAGGGATGCCCTCTTCTCTACCCTGCAACCTCTCTCCCACAGAAGAGACGTTGCGAGCCTATCCTTGTTTTATCGTTATTTCCATGGCAGGTGCTCGTCTGAACGTCAATCTCTGGTTCACGGAAAACACCCGTCTAGCTGAATCCATTGTGAAAAATTTCCCCCACTCTATATCTGTGCCTAAATCAAAACGCGGATTCTATGAACAAAGCTTCTTTCTTAGAACTGCACGCCTGTGGAACTCTGTTCCGTCTGTCTGCTTCCCACCTGACTACAACTTGGATGTGTTCAAGTCCAACGTCAACAAATTCCTAATGAACCGCCCCCTTAAGTAAACACTTCATCAAATCTCCACACTAACGTAATGTACTTGCAATAATCCTTATCCCTGAGTGGCTTCCGGGCCTTGATAAGTGGTGATTACTGTGTAAAAAAAAAGAAGTAGTCGAAAATGAATTTAAAACCCAAAACGTTATGAATCTTCATTAAAAATGTATTACAGATTTCATTCAGTTTGTGTGAATCAGATGATTATATTGTTGGCATTGGTTTCCCAGATATCTTTTGAGGTAGAATTATTTTTAGAAAAATATCGGGGTGTTACGGGAACGATCGCCTGCAGATTGCCGACGTCCCTGAGTGAAAATATTTCTATGCAACAAACTGAACTCGAACTTGACGCTCCCAGGTTGTTATTCCGTATCGTTAATCACTCAGCCACCGCCATCTCCGTATTGCAGATAAAAATAATCACCGAATAAGATTGCTGACTATGTTAGACGAAACAGCAGTAGTGAATGTTATTTTTACGTATCATGCCTTAGACAAAAGCTGAAAGCAGAACTTTTAACTAATCTCAACTATACTTTCTGAATTCCAGTGCGTTTTCTCTCTCCTTTTTTTCTTATTTCACAGATTAACACACCTACGTAAGACCTGTTTTGATCAGGTGTTTGAGGCTAAAAACTCGATTGGTAAGCAGCATATACATGGCAAAACACGTCTACGAATCACTATATGTCCAGCGTCAACACATACACTGCTAACCGAACGCACATATACACAAGTTCAATAGACGCACACACTCTCTCACTAAAAAAAAAACATATCTATAACACCTACTCATATTTCACACACTGTCACATGCAAACACACGATGCCAGCCGAAATTATCATGTGTACTCAATTTCTCTTTACAAATAAAATCTTTTTTTTCATTCAGAACGTTCTCGGAGCTTTTGAAATCTGATGCGTTGCCAAAATTTTATTTGGCATTGTTTTCTACACTAAATTGATGTTTTCATCTAGTTCAACTCTCATCTGCAACATATCATTTTACACGTAAATATACATCACCAGAAGAAATAATATAAAAGTAAACGCCCGTCTATAGCTACATTGGCGCTTTAATAAATTGTACATTGCATTTTTTGTATTGTGTGGTTTTGCATCTTAAAAATAGAATAAAAACAAAACAGAACGTTCGTTACAAATTTATATATTATCGTTATTTACGCTTAAAGACTGATAAATATAGGGTACAACCCGAAACTTTAGTTCGCAAAAATAATTTACGAATAATTCCGTTCAATCAAATACAAGCAAAGACCAGCTTATGTAATATGAATTTCACCTTAAATGTATGTATGTATGTATGTATGTATGTATGTATGTATGAACTCTTTTTCTGGGTCAACGGCCAACTAGCTCCGTGTATATTTGAGTGTATGTATATATGTGTTGGGGGATGGAGAGGGCTCCCGTAAGCCGTGGTGAAGGCAACCTTTCTAGGAGAAGCAAATCTCTGATTTAAAAAACCATAAAGCGGGAGACCAGTACCCGCATTAAGCTGGTCTGCAGTTTAACTTGTTGCTGGCTATCTTGCTCTTGCTTGTTGCTGGATCTCAACATTTTGAACCGAGAGAGAGGTTTAGCTGTCGTACAAAGCTAAGACTCTGTAACATCATCTTTGTATAGATACTCCCTCAGGTATTTGGGCTCATGGATTTTAAATGTCTGAGGGAGTGGCACTCTTCTGACAAGACGTTGCAATCATCATGTATGTATGTATGTATGTATGCCTGCATACACACATAGAGGCACATATATAAGCATGTACTTACATATGCATACACACACGTACGCATACACATACATGTAAAATACACATGAAGGAGCATTCCAAAAGTCATATATCCTCAATGATCAGCATGAAGGTGGTGGGTAAACTTCAATGAGCTTGACATGAAAGAAAAACAACCCAAAACAAAAAATTGTAGAAGAGACAGTCACTCGTTGAAGAGTTTGTACGACTTTACAAAGGAATGGACGAAGGAATCAGACGAGAACAACATACAACAGATCAGTACTAAAACGCTTGGACTTTTTAAAAAAATAAAATGTTTGCTTACAAGACGCACACTTCTGCTGTAGATAATGATGATGATGGCAAATTTCACACATTATTTTACGAATAAATGGACGTAGGAATCAGACGAAAACAAATATCCAACTGAACGCCTGGACGTTTTTTTCATGTTAAACTCATTGATTGTACCCATCACCTTCATCCTGATCATTGAGGATATATAACTTTTGTAACGCTCCTTCATGTGTATTTTACATGTATGTGTGTATGCATATGTAAGTACATGCTTATGTGTGTGTCTCTATGTGTGCATATTTGCATGTGTGTGTACATGTATATGTATGTTTGTATGCATCCTGTGTGTATGCATGTATGTGTTCATGCATGTGTTTATTTCCATGTGTATATGAGGTGGAGAGGGATTCTCTAAGCCGTGATGAAGACAACCCCTCTAGGAGAAGCAAATATCTGATTTAAAAAACCATAAAGCGGGAGACCAGTACCCGCATTAAGCTGGTCTGCGGTTTAACTTGTTGCTGGCTATCTTGCTCTTGCTTTTTGCTGGATCTCAACACTTTGAACCGAGAGAGAGAGAGAGATTTAGCTGTCGTACAAATCTAAAACTCTGTAACATCATCGTTGTATAGATACTCCCTCAGGCATTTATCTATAAAAATAGTCCGTTGGCAATGGAAAGGTTGTGACATGAAATGCTGGAAGTATGTAATAATTGATTTGCCATCATTATATGTATCTGTGTGAGTATGTATGTGTGTATGTATGTATGTATGTATATTTATATATACATGTGTATGTATATGTATATATATCTATGTGTATATGTATGTATATATGTATGTGTGTATAAATGTTTATGTGTTTTTGTATGTATATATGTATATATATATGTTTGTGTGTGTACGTATATGTATATGTGTATATATGCATATGTGTATGTATGTGTATAAATGCATATATATGTATGCATATGTATATTTAGTTAAATGTATGTGTATGTATATATCCATATATGTGTACGTATTTGCATGTGTATATGTACGTATATGTGTGTTTGTATTGTATATGTGTGTATATATGTGTATGTATATGTGTATGTATGCATGTGTGTATGTATATGTATGTTTGTGCATTATATATTGTGTATGTATGTATATATGTATATATGTGTGTATTTTTATAGATATATGTGTGCGTATGTGTATATATGTCTGTGTGCATGTAGGTATATATATATATGTATATATGTATGTATAACAATGACCGTCTTCAGTGTCATGTCTGCTCGGGCGTGTGAATTCGCCGGTAGGACTAAAAAAAAAGTCATTTTGGGGCTCATGGATTCATGGTGTCTGGGGGGCACTCGTCTGACAAGATGTTGCAATCATAATGTATGTTTGTATGTATGCTTAAAATTTTCGACAGGGGCGAAGGATTTTCACGACATTGTATCGTTTAGAAGCTCGATCCGTCGGACGACAAATATCCAAAAATTGGCTAAAAACATTTATTCCTTCACCCTCAACTTCAGGAAGGAGTCGCTTTTTTCGCCGATATTTTCGAAAGTCATCCCCTCTTTTCGATTAACTAGCCTTAATTTAAACATCGTCACTTCTGGTTTGGTGATGGGTGCAACAGCAAAGACGTAACGTTTTTTGTTGTTTTTTTTTTCACGTTCTTTTCCTCTTTCGCGGTACGGGTTCAAGCCTGCCTACCTACTACCACTTTTTTTTTTCTTTTTACTAAACACACACTCTCAAACACCCGGGCAACGCCGGGCACCCAGACTAGTAAAATATAAAACAACAAACGATGTCTGAAATTATGGTGAAGTAATTGACCTAGCTCTCTAAAATCCGGTGACAATCCTTACTTGACCCCGATAAAAAACAAAAACAAACAAAAACATACCGAGTTGTAAAGTCGGTGCAAGTCAAAACAAGTCATCAGTTTCCGCTGTCGGCAACGAGAAAGTGGCAGAGGAGAAAGAAATATTTGTTTATTTATTAGAAAAGGAAAGATGGAAGAAGATAAAACGTAGAAAAATGAAAGAGAATAGAGAGCGGGAGTTTCTAGAAAAACAGAGGAAAATTTGTGTGAAGGAAAGAAGAATAAAAAAAAATCATAGAAAATACAAAATTACACGATGCCAATAGAAGCAAACGAAAAATAATGAAGAAAAAAAGGGGGAGAACGAAAGAAAGAAAAAGGAGACGAAAAATTGCAACTAAAGAGTTCGAAATAAAGAACGAAAAAAAGACAAACAGACGATAGAAGAAAAAGGAAAAAACGAAAAAAAGAGGAATAAACTGAATGAAAGAAAGAAAGAAAGAAAAAAAATCGTGGTAAGACAGAAAAAAGTAAAGTCGATGAAAGAGTGGCGAGAAAGAGAAAGGGGGAAAAGAAAGAGTGTGTGAGAAATGAGAGTTGACAAAAGAGGAGAGAAAACACGAGAAAAGGAAGTGAAATAAAGAAAAAATAAAACAAGAGTAAAAAAAAAAAGAAAAAAAAATGAAAAAGAGACAAAAGAAAAAGAACTTTTTTTAAAATTAATAAATAAAAAGCGATTAACGAAAAGGACATAATGTCAGAGCGGTTGGATAAACAAAGAAAAACTTGAAACAGGAAACAAGAGAAAGGCAGAGAAAAAAAAGAAAAAGTATAAGTCGAAATATGGAGAGAAAGCAGACGACAATATTTCGTCTTTCATTTTAGTAGTTTCCGGTTGTTTTTATGTCCGTTGGAAAGAAGTTGTGGGGGCGCTACCGGAAACAGAAGTTTGTCGACTTTATTTGATGGCTTCACTTCTCTTTTTTGTTTGCGCTAACTTATCCTCTAAGATTTTATAGGTTAAATCTATTTAGAGAAAACTTTTTTAATGGAAATGCGACAAAATGTCAAGATGGACAGCTATAATGAGCATGTTGTTTATAGTGACCTCATCAAGAGTTCAGGTCAACAAAGAATTAAAATCAGTTTCTTATTCAGTCTGTTCTCTCTTTCCCTCTCTCTCTCTTTCTCTCTCTCTCTCTCTCTCTCTCTCTCTCGCTGTATCACTCTTCTACACACGTAGTCACTTTCTCTTTTGTTATTTATCTCTCTCGCGCGCACAATCATTTACTGTCTCCCTCTGTTTATCTATCTCCTTTTCTTCCTCTATCTCTCATTCCAACCTCTCTTATTCTCTGTCTCTCTGTATGTGTGTTCCTTTCTTTCCCTTTCTAAAAAAAATAAACTGTTTCTTACTCTCTCTATCACACACACATACACACACTTTTACTGTCACCACACTGTCTAAAGTAAACTACAACATCTCTTATGTATTTACCCCCCCACCGTGCATACAGGATACCACAACCAAAAATACAAGTACAAGACCATCTACTATAATATAAATCTCACCTGCCTGTTTAAATGTATGTATGTATGTATGTATGTATGTATGTATGTATGTATGGTGGTCAAGGTCTGGTGTGGACGTGTGCTAAATACACACAGATGTCTTAGCGTCATATTGTGCTTCTCCCAGACAAATCAACCCCACGTGCACGTCGTGACCACTGCCAAGCAGACAGGGCTCTGATGAACGGCAAGTGTCCTGCGTTGTATAACTGGACCTCCACTGCCTTGTGGGCCAAGGTTCTTTTAACCAAAGGCTAAGGGTGAGTTAACCCTGACAGAAACTTAGACCCTGTAAGCTGCGGCATACATGACCCACCGGCGTGTGGAATATGCTCTGGTGCCCAGCAACCTGAGTCCCAGTCATGGATCAAATGGCATGATTAGTGGAGAGGGCTCCGTAAGCCGTGGTGAAGTCAACCTCTCTAGGAGAAGGAAACCCCTTATATAAAACCTGTGGCAACTGCTGCATCCAATAATGTTGACTTGTTCTTCTTTTTGGTTCAATGTGGCAGTTGTTCAGAGAGTGGGATTGTCTCGGTGAAAAGTCTTTCCTCATTATAAAAAGCTTCAAGCACAGGCATTACTTGAGATGTAATGGAATACACATTTTACCATCAGTGTGTATCTCGATAACAAAAAGGCTGGCTGTAGCCTAAAACGGCACTAAACGGCCACTCAATGAGGACTGAAGCAGATATGGACGTCAATGGAAATAAAGGCTCTGAAACATCCAAGGTCTGGTTCGGCAGGTATTCAGGGCACCACAGCCTGGACATGGTCATCAGTAGATGTGCAGGACTGTAGAAGGTTCATAGAAGTGACCGTCAAGCACGTGCTGCTAGTGGTGCTCATGTCTGCCTCATTTGAGCCAGAGATGTATTAAATAATGGCAATACTCGAGAACGAGTTTGTTGCCATCATGTATGTGTGTATGTATGTATGTATGTATGTATGTATGTATGTATGTATGTATGTATGTCAAGATGAACAAGTAATTTATGTGTTGAGCACGTTCAGAGCTACTACAATTGTAACGTACGTACACCATTCTTTACGAGATAAGTATTTCTTCTTTGTACGGTTATTTCATTGTTTTCAATGTTACTGTTGTCTGTTTGCAATTTATATTATCTGCCTTAAGATGGTAACTTCTCTTTACCTATATATTTTGAGGCGCGTTTTAATGGACTATTTCAAATATTTTCGTTCACATATGGAATTGGTAGAATAATCTAATAGCAGATTGTATTCAAAGAACACAGAAAAGTTTTCGAAGTCAATACGATAATCTTAATTGCTTACATTATTTACATTTTGCACTCTTCATTTCTTTTTATTAAATCTACCAATTTTCAAATAATATAGTTTATGCAAAAAAAGTAATTTATTATTTTGACATAATTGATCATCGTAAACAATGATGTCACTAAAGATGACACCATCCATCCAAATAAAGATGGAGGATAATCATATACACATACATGACATCATCATTTTGTGCTTAGTATAATACACAACTTGCGACTCATTGAATCATCTAATAAATTTTTAAAGATGACAAACACAAGTATATATTATTTATAGCCTCACACATTTAAGACTAATCTTTATAATAAAGTAAATTATTTATCATTGTTATATTGACGAGTGTAGCTTTCCATTTAAAAGCTTTATATGCGAATCTGCTGAGGCAATTCTTGGTGCGTGTTTTCGGAAAATATGCGTTCGTTCCGTTTATTTTCAATGTTTTAATGTTTATTTTAGTTCGACTGCTTCTTCTAACATAATCATTCATGCAAGAAATCGGAGGACTTTTCACTCTCACGTTCAAAACTACTACCACTGTAACTTACGTACACCAATATAAATTGCAGGTGCTCGTCTGAACTCCAATCTCTGGTCCCCCCTCGCCAATCTTTCACGAAAAACACCCGTCTAGCTGAATCCACTGTGAAAAATTTCCCCTACTCTTTATCTGTGCCTAAATCAAAACGTGGATTCCATGAACAAAGCTTCTTTCTTAGAATTGCACGCCTGTGGAACTCTGTTCCGTCTGCCTGCTTCCCACCTGACTACAACTTGGATGTCTTCAAGTCCAACGTTAACAAATTCCTACTGAACCGCCCCCTTAAGTAAACACTTCATCAAATCTCCACACTAACGTACTTGCAATAAGCCTTATCCCTGAGTGGCTTCCGGGTCTTGATAAGTGGTGACCACTGTGTAAAAAAAAAAACAAAAAAAAAACACCATTCTTTACGTGCTAAGTATTTCTTACTTGTACGGTTATTTCATTGTTTTCAATCTTCCTGTTGTCTGTTAGCTAATTTATATTATCTACCTTAAGATGGTAAGTTCTCTTTGACTATATATTTTGAGGCGCGTTTTAACTGACTATTTCAAATACTTTCGTTCACATATGGAATTGGTATAATTATCTAATAGAAGATTGCATTGCAAGAACACAGAAAAGTTTTCGAAGTCAATACGATAATCTTAGTATTCACATTTTTTTATTTCTTTTCATTAAATCTACCAATTTTCAAATCATATAGGTTATTTAAAAAAAAGTGATATATCATCCTTTTTGCATAAATGTTTTACACAAAATACACACACACACACACACACACACACACACACACACACATATATATATATATATATATATGTATATATATATATATATATATATATATATATATATATAATGAAGGTGGTGTTTGATCAACATTGCTGGGGAGCCATGATTTAATATACTGTTTTGTTTTTAAATTCCTGAAACAATGTTTCATGGTAAACAACTGATGATCCATTTAAGAACATTGTTCACGTAAGTAAAGCTATTCAGCGATGCAGGAAATTAATTGACTTATTGACAAAATAAATTTCCAATGAAAGACATTTTTTTATATAATAATTTTAAAGGTGTTAAAGAAACTTCCGAGCGAAAAATATATCTATATATATATAAAAAAGTGAACGTGTCTGTGTCTGTGTGCGTGTCTGTGTGTGTGTGGCTGTGTGCGTGTCTGTGTGTGTGTGGCTGTGTACATTTCCCTACGCATAACTCTGTCAATTTTTAGTCTACAGTCTCGAAATTTTATATACAGGGTACTGAGATTTGGGAAAATCAATGTGATCGGTTTTTGGCCAGACATTTGGTGATTAAGGGGTCAAAGTTCAACGATTTGACCTTTGAGAACTCTACCAAACTCCTCCGACAATTTTGGGTCTACGCACTTTAAATTTTAGATATAGATTCCTTGGACATTGATCTAACTTAATAACTTGATTTGAGCCTAAAATTTTACGGGGTCATAATAGGAGTCAATGTTTTTTAATAAATTTGACCTCTGCGGTCTCTTCCAAATTACTCAGACAATTTCTGGTCTGCATATTTGAAATTTTACATAAAGGGTATTCAGAGATAGGACAAGCTTTTTCATCGGTTTGAGTCGAAAATTTTCAGTTACCAATATATAAATGTATGTATGTTTGCATTTCTGTCTTAAACTTTCAATAGAGGCCACGGATTTTACCAAGATCAGTATCGTTTTTAAGTTCGACCTTTCATACGACAAATATCGAAAAATTGGCTAAAAACATTAATATCTTCCCCTTCAACTAGGCACTTTTCTACAGGGGGGGGGTCACTTTTTTCGCCGATAATTTTTAAAGTTATCCTCTCCTTTAGATTGTCTAGCCTTAATTGTAAAAATGTCGCTTCCGGTTTGGCGGTGGTCGTAACAGCATAAACGTTAGGTTTTATCCCGTTCTTTACCTCCTTTGCGGTACGGGTTCGAGCCTGCCTTCTTACTACCACTTTTTTTTTTTTACTCAACATACACATCCAAACACCCGGGCAACGCCGGGCTGAAATGCTAGTATATCTATAAACGTGAACGTGTCTGTGTACATTTCCCTACGCAATAACTCTCTAAATATTTAGTCTACAGACTCGAAATTTGATATACAGGGTACTGAGATTTGGAAAAATCTATGGGATCGGTTTTCGGCCAAAACGTTGGCTGTTAAGGGGTCAAAGTTCACTGATTTGACCTTTGAGAACTCTACCAAATTCCTCCGACAATTTTGGGTTGTAACACTTGAAATTTTAGATATAGGTTCCTTGGACGTGGATCTAACTTAATAACTGGATTTGAGCCAAAAACAATAAATTTTAGGGCAATCATAGGGGTCAAAATTAAAAAAATTGACCACTTTTTCTTTTTTGTTTTTGCTCAGTATACACATCCAAACACTCGGGCAACGCCGGGCAACCATGCTAGTATATATATAAATATGTTCCTGGTATGACCAGGACATCCAGTTGTAAAGCCTCATTTGGGGCTGTGGGAAATATGGAGTTATCCCTTAGTTATCAATGCTTCCAGGTTAACTTAGCTCGGAGTGGTAATACCTGATACTACCAGATTAAGCTGTCTGGAGACATTGTCTTGTTGGCCAAAATACACCAAACATTCATGCTATTGTATTCCTTTCACTTTACAAAAGCCAATCATGTTCTGCAAAGTCAAAAACAAAATCAGCAATTTTCTTCAACAAAGCAATCAAACCAAACACCATGAATAAATATTTGAAGATATAAAAAACTTGATCCCAAGATAGATAAGGTCGGGGGGGGACTAGCGGGTCGGTGTGGTGTGACAGCAGTCTGTCTGACCTGATGGCTTCGTGCGACCTGGTCGACAGATTATGCATGGATCACCCGGGACAGGAGATGTGGATGTGGCATCCTAATGTGCCTTCCCATTCAAGTACTTATTTGGACCGGATGTTAGTCAGAACAGACGATGTAGACTTCATATCTTGCCGCATGTTCCACTTTTTAGGACACTCGGACGATAAACTTGTTATGGCCCGTTTGAACTTGAGCTCTAGGCCTAAACTGGCCGGATACTGAAGTACAACAGCACCTTGTTGGAGCTGGAGGACTACCGGTCGAAGGTTACAGAGTTAATTCAGCGGGCATTAGAGGGGGCAGTTACCGGGAGTAAGTGGTGGGTTAGTCTCAAAGCTAAGACTAGATGCTTCTCCGTCCAGTACAGCCAACACCTCGCGCAAGATAAGGCTAAGGACAAGAAGCGTATAGAGAATAGGCTGACCCGGGCGGTGGAGGAGGGGGGGGGGCCTAGAGATAGCGCTAGCTAAACAAGACATCAACCACTTGGCTAGTGAGTGGTACGAGGGCCAGATAGTTAGGGCTAGGTTAATGAAAGTCTCGAACGAAGCTGTTAATGTAAACGCTGTTGAACGTAAGGCTGCTCTAAGGCACGGCTCGGATGGGTACATTCAAAAAGTAAACGACCTGGAAGGGCATGCCCTCGTGTCGACGCGAGAGATTTGTGAGGGGTTTCAGAAATATCTATCGGAGCGCTTCACCCAACTACCCAGACCCATTTATCTTTGTTTTCTATATTTTTAAACCAGGTGATTGCTTCGGTAGTATTTGCCCACTGTACGTTTATACAGTTTGACATCATAGACTTTTATCCCTCGATATCCAAAGAACTTTTTAACATTGCCCTAGAATTTGCCGAGTCATACACTGATATATCCTCGGAAGAAATCAACATCATTAAAAAAATGTAGAAAATCAGTTCTAATAAATGACAATGACCAATAGATAAAAACTAAAATGAAAAATTCGTTTGATTTGGCGATGGGTGCCAGGGATTCTGCAGAGGCATCAGATCTTGTGGGATTATTCATTCTATATAGCCTCACAAGCATATTTGATACTACGGATATAGAGATGACGGACTAGCTATAATAAAAAAACTCCAACAAAGTCAAGGGAGATAACTTTAAGAAAATCATACACAAGGAAATGAAAAAATTAGACCTAAAAGCAGACGTATCAGCTAACGTAAAAATAAAAAACTTCCTGGACGTCACGTTAAATTTAGATAAAAACACATATGAACCCTACTTAAAAGATAACGCTACTCCAATATACGTAAACCCTAAGTCCAATCACCCACCATCAATTATAAAACAGATTCCTAACTCGATCGTAAGTAGACTCAGTAATAACTCAAGCGATGAAAATACATTTTACAGGTCAACCAATATCTACGAAACAGCCCTAAAAAATAGTGGATATAAAAATATCGATATCAAATATAAGCAACAAAACACCAATAACTATAATAAAATTAAAAATAGAAGAAAAAGAACTATAATTTGGTATACGGCCCCATACAATCAAATGTTAAAAACAAAACTTGGCAAGAAAGTTCTAGATCTTATTGAAAAACATTTTCCCGCAACCAACCCCTTACACAAAATCTTCAATAAAAATACTTCAAAGTTATCCTACAGTTGTTGCGAAAATTTAGAGATGATAATTAAAGCACATAATAACAAAATATTAAATAAAAACAATGTAAACAACAACAAAATAAACAATAAAAAAAGTAAACACCATGACAAAAATAAAACTAACACTAGCAGAAATAATAATAATAATAATAATAATAATAATAATAATAATAATAATAATAATAATAATAATAATAATAATAATAATAATAATAATAAACCAACCCCGGACAAGAACAACCATACTATAAATAAGAATACTAATAACGAACAAGATAAATGCAACTGTAGACACCGCACACTTTGCCCAGGTCAAAATAAATGTCTAACCAAAAGCGTAGTTTATCAGGCAACAATATTTGCGAAAGAAACCCCGAATAACAAGAAATATTACGTAGGTATGACTTCCGTAGATTTAAAAACCCGATACTATGACCACAAAAGTAAATTCAACAATAAAACACACCGTATAAAAACAACACCAGCGAATAAATACTGGGAACTCAAAGAAAGCGGACATTCGCCGGTAGTCGAATGGAAAATAATAAGACAAGCTACCACGTGTAGGGACCTGGACGACCTATGTAGATTATACCTCCATGAAAAATTTGCTGTCCTGTATTTTAAAGAACCCCAACATCTATTAAACTATAGAAGAGAAATAGCAAATAACCGTGTTCACAAGATAAAATATACTCTAGGATAGCGATACAAAATAGTTTTAAAACTAACAAAAACAATAGAAAATAAACAAATAAATAAATTAAACATGAATATGCATAAACGATCACACATATATGTATATATATATATGTATATATATATGTGCACATATGTATGTACACATATATATATATTTATATATAAACTAACAATAAAAAACAGACACTAACCTAGTTTTAAAACAGATACTTTGTCCGATAAAATGCATGCCCATTGGCTGATTGGAAGGGCGCGGTGGATACTAGAAAGCTGACTGGCTAACTAAAATCTCAATAGAAGAGGAGCATATAAAAACGATAAACAACCACAGAATTCGCACATAAGCCTAAAGAGCCCTAGAGTGGATGAAACGTGGAATATTCAGTGTAGCTTAATCGCCATATATATTTTATAAATTACTATATATATATATATATATATATAACGTTAAATGGCCGCGTTTCTGAGCCATACTAATTTTTTGGACTGTTCATTTAATATTTTTACCACTAACACTATGAATGACTAGTAAAGTCAGAAAAACACACGTATCGCTTAAGAAAAGTAGCCACCCTCAAATAAAACGCGAAAATAGCCCGAAAATAGTGGTTCGTTTTATGCTAAATTTATCTGGTAAACTGATTCCCCACTCTACATTCTAAAATATTTGATTTTATTTATTTACCTATTTTTTTATTGACAAATTTCACAGGGTGTTCTCACGTATACGCCTAAAAATTAAAATATCGAATCTATGAAAACTCGAGTGGTATAATTAAAAAAAGTGATCTCTTATGCTCCTGAAATTATTTTTCTACACAGTCACCACCATTCCTAATGTACTTTTGCCAGGAATTCAATGACACATCTTTGCTTCAGAAGCACATCCATGACAGGGGTTGCTTAGAGTCAGACACCGTCAGTATCCTATCTTGTTTTTAATTTATATTAGAAGAGTAGCTACCAGTTGGATATTTTTTGTTATATTTTTCTCCTCCTTTTCCTCGTTTCTCCGCTTTCTCTTTAATCGTTACCCTCCTCCTCCTCCTCCTCCTTCTCCTCCCCTCCTCCTCTCTCTCTATCTCTTTCTTATTTACCCCTCTATTCCTATCCTTGTATTTATACACCTTTTCCTTTCTACCCTTACTCCCGCCTATACTTACTTATCGTATTCGCATCTACTCACTGTTGCGCTGGCTTTATCAAGACAGAACAATTCAAGTCTTCCACCTTATGCAGTAACGCAGTCAGAGAGTGTTCTAATTACCGATATTCGTGAAAGTTGCATATTCACTAATTGTTGTAATATAAATTTATAAATCAATTAAATAAAAAAAAAACTGTAACATCCATCGCATTTTGTAAATCACACATTTAAACCATTGTACATTTATTTTAGTCACGTTCTTAACATGTTAAAACATTTTTTTACACACGAGATGTTTCACTATTTTAAGTAATTTAAATGTAATTTTAATTGCACCCAGATTTTAAACGAAACAGTAATCAAAAATTGCCTGAAGATGACTGAAGAAAATCAGTCGAAAGTACTTGCAAAAAAACAACAGATGGGCGAAAATGACTATAGAACTTTCTTACATAAATTCGACCAAGATAATTTAACGACTATTCGAAACATGGAGAGATTACCAAAAATATGACGATTAAGCAGAAATACTCTGTGCTGTTCAACAATGTCTGTCTAAATGAAGACATGCTGCCTAAATACACTATATATATATATGTATTAATATATATATATATTAATATATATATATATATATATATATATATATATATATATATATAATCGAGGTAAGACACTGATCAGAAATCAGATGAAAAATCGTGATAGATATTACTTGAATCGTTTTGGCTTTCTATAAAAAAAATACCCAATTAACATTATTTTTGTTATATAGAAAGCCAAAACGATATATATATATATATATATATATATATATATATATATATATGATTTACCTATATTATTAACGATATATATATCATATATATATGATTAACCTATATATATATATATACAGTGATGATCATATTTATTGGCACGGTAAAATAAAAGTTAAATTTTGTCTAATAAATTCTAAAAAAGGGATTAAATTAAAGAAAATAACAAAGTATATTATGTATTTTTAACTGGCCTTTCCGATGCAGCAATCGGATTTTAGAAAAAATAAATAACAAAGGAACAACAAACATAATTGCAAAAAACCCTTGTTCAAAATTATTGGCACGGCTTTGTTTTTCTTTTAGTATCAGTATAATATCAATCAATTTCCGGTTTACGTGCTTTCTGAACTTTTTTATAGCCATATTATGCTTGTTTAACGCTAATTCAGTGAATAATTTTTTTCAGATAATTTTTAGATAGCGATTTATTTAAACTATTATAAGTGACTAAATTATAATTTTCAATCGCCATGGTTAAAACTAAGGAACACAGCGAAGACGTCAGGAAGCTTGTTGTAGCATGCCATACCAATGGGGAGGGCTATGATAAGATTTCAAAGAAGCTAAACCTTCCCAAATCCACTGTTAGAGCCATAATAAACAAGTTCAAATCGCAAGGCCACGTTATGAGTTTAGAGGGTAGAGGGAGAAAAAGGATTCTTTCCCCAAGAGATGAACGGAAAATTGTTCGACAAGTAAAACAAAACCCAAGGATCTCTGTTGGGGAGATTGTTGATGAACAGAGCACCTCTGGAGTGAATGTATCTCGACATACAGTTGGTAGAGTTTTGAAGAGAGCTGGTTTAAAAGCATGTCGTCCGAGAAAGACTCCCTTATTGAAGCCTATGCACCTGAAAGCAAGGCTAGCCTTTGCAAAACGTCATATTGATAAAGATGTTGCATTCTGGAAACGTGTTCTATGGACTGACGAAACGAAAATAGAGTTATTTGGCCATAATAAAGTGTCTTATATTTACAGAAAATCTGGCGAAGCTTTCCTGCCTAAGAACACCATACCCACAGTGAAGCACGGTGAAGGCAGTTTGATGTTTTGGGGATCCTTTGCTGCCTCTGGATCAGGGCGACTTGTTAAGGTCACAGGTAGCATAAAAAAGGAAGATTATGTTAAAATATTGGATGAAAACCTGAAAGACTCTGCTAAAGAGCTCTCACTTGGTCGTCGTTGGTGGTTCATGCAAGATAATGACCCAAAGCATTCGGCTAAACTGACTAAGAAATGGCTTGAGGACAATCATATTAATGTTTTGGAGTGGCCATCACAAAGCCCAGACCTTAATCCAATTGAAAATTTATGGAGAACATTAAAATTGAGGGTAATGCAAAGGAAGCCTAAGAATCTTATTCAATTGGAGGATTATTGTCAGGAAGAGTGGGCTAAAATTACTACTGAAGAGTGCAACAACTTGGTTGTAAACTATGAAAAGCGACTGAGGAAGGTAATCAAGGCCAAAGGCTATACAATTGATTATTAAATAAATCGTGCCAATAATTTTGAACAAGGGTTTTTTGCAATTATGTTTGTTGTTCCTTTGTTATTTATTTTTTCTAAAATCCGATTGCTGCATCGGAAAGGCCAGTTAAAAATACATAATATACTTTGTTATTTTCTTTAATTTAATCCCTTTTTTAGAATTTATTAGACAAAATTTAACTTTTATTTTACCGTGCCAATAAATATGATCATCACTGTATGTATATATATATATATATATATATATATATATATATATATATATATATATATATATATATATATATATATATATATATATATATGTTTATTTCAATAAACATTTAAAGATATTAAACTGAAAGCTTAAAAGTAAACATCCGGACGGATTATCACTAAAAGGGATTTTACGTCTCCAGCGACAAAAAATGATAAGCAAAACGAAATCGCTTTAAAAGGTTCATTTGAACCGAAAGCTTAATTTCTTTAAATATTTGTTTAAAGAAAAAATATATATCGTTTTGGTTGATTGAGATTGTCGGACTGACTTCCTCATCTTGGTTGTTATTGTCACAACGTTTCGGCCGTTTTGCCCTCCGGCCTTCGTCAGGTGTTTTGTATCGAACTGGGGAACCGTTTGTTAGTAGTCTCGAACCCAACCCTTTATTATTATTACGGGGGTACCGTGTTCGGACTCCAGCTAGGCTTTGGGACATAGTTGCTGATTCTCTGTTTTTGAGTGTTACTTTTTCACTGCCTTCGTTCAGGATTGAACTCAGCACCTTTGGGTAACTGTAAACTTTGATACAACGTCTAGGACCACTCGACCATATGTCCTAGTGACCGTAATAATAATAAAGGGTTGGTTTCGAGACTCCTAACAAACGGTTCCCCAGTTCGATACAAAACACCTGACGAAGTCCGCAGGGCAAAACGGCCGAAACGTTGTGACAATAATAACCAAGATAAGGAAGTCAGTCCGACAATCTCAATCAATGAAAACACCTCATCTCAAAAACACAGACAATTAATATCGTTTTGGCTTTCGATAAAAGTTTAAATACCCAATTAACGATATTTCAAAAAGTGTCATTCTTGTTTCATTATCACATGAGCTGCGTGCTTGCACTTAAAGACTTTAATATTGTCTTGTTAACATCTCAAACGACTACCACCAAGAGAGAATCGCTTGAAAAGGGTTCGTTGTCGAAAATTGCCTAATATGTTTAAATATTTATTTAAAGAAATACATATACAGGGTGACCCCCCCCAAAAAAAAAAATAATAAAAGCTAAATGGAAGCCATCCATATGCTGTAGAATGGAGAAAAAAGGCCAAAGACCCTAGTGTTTTGATGTGATGTTTTGAATATAATGAACTAGTTATGACCAAAGTTTCATTTCATTCGAAAAAAACACTAAAAAACTAATTAGAGTTAGGGGGGGGGGTCACCCTGTATATAGCGTTTTGACTGTCTATAAAAAATTATATATATACATATATATATATATATATATATATATATATATATATATATATATATGCGCGCGCGTGTGTGCGTGTGTGTAGATAGCTAGAGAGAAAGAAAGAAAGAAAGAGATTATATTCAGCACCTATATCTTTATTGTCTCTATTATTTTAGTTTTATTAGACTTGGCTTGTTTTCAGGAGAGACGGAGAAAAAAGATAGACCCTACGTAATTAAAGATGACTGATTTCTATACTTTCATGGATTGTATTTCATGATGGACGTAATTTATTTAAGTTAAAAAATAATTTTTTACGAACTTTTTTAAATCGATCTGATTCATTTTTTTCTGCTGCACATCAACTCCTGATTTAATTTTATGTCACATGTATTTACAATCGTTTGCTTTGTTGCCACATGCCTTGCAAATGAACAATGTGTCGGCGAATATTATTTTGCTGTTACAACAGTCGTTGTTGGTAATGTTGAATCGTTTGCTTTGTAGACACAACTCTCAAGCGAACAGTTTATAAACAAAGTCATTTCTTACAAACGAATTGTCAAAATAATTGTACAAACATGTTTTGTCGTTACAATCAAGACACTTATAAGACTAGCACACACAACACCATAGTTGGAGTGCCTGACCTACTGTAGAAAGTAGTAAAGTTTAATTTTCGCTGTGACTAATATTGAAGAAAGATTTTCAGACATTATTTCGTTTAATGGGTATTTTTAACGGGTATTTTAAATATTTTAATGGGTATTTTTAATGTTTTTTTAATTCATATTATTTAGATTATTCAGCTTATTTTTCACATCTTGAGTGTTATTTTTACAACGTTTCGGCTGATATAAACTCAGACCTTCTTCAGGTGTATCTTGTTGAAGACAGACATCTATCTGTCGGATTCGGAAATTTTCACGAAATTTTGAACGGAACCACATGAATACCATAGTAGAAGTCATTATATTTAATTGTATTCTGAGTATCGCCTGCACGGAAGAGTGTCACAACTAAATTTTATCAAACACACGTGCGGACAATTCTTGTATGAAATCTGGAGGCCTTTCTGTTTTTGGAGTTACAATCTGTTTTTATCAATCACTATAGATCACTGCAGATTATCTATGCTCGTATATGTTTTTTTTTTGTGTGTATTGATATTCATATTAAACGCCCTTTTTGCTATTTATTTAAAGAGAAAATACAACAGTTATATATGGGTCATAGAATTGCATTCATCTGCAAAAGATCTAGCTAATTTACATATTATTTTAAACATTCATTCTAATTAATTCCTTATCAGTTTTTTCGGTTTTCTTGTGAGATGATCATCTTTAGTTAACTATTAGGTGTAATTATATTCAAGCAAATATTATATATGATTTATACTATTGTAATATTTGCGTAAAAAGGTTATATAAAACACAAACCTCTTCCCATATATATTTATGTATGCGTATATATATTTGCTTAAAAGATTTTGCCTACCAAACTCCTCTGTCAGTTTCTAGTCTACGGCCATGAAACTTTATATATAGGGTATGCGAACCCATGCAAAACTTTATATTTGGGTTTTAGCTGGAGAAAATCGGTGCAAAAGTGTAAAAAAAATTTTAAAAATGACATTTTCAAGGTGAAGGTCGAAGACGGCATTACGAATATACATACGTAACGTAATAGATATTGGTAAAGATATCATTTACCAAGGTCAAAAACAATTCATGAATCCGGGTTGATTGTCAGTTGAATAATGAACAATATTATAAGAGCGGTTTAAAACCGATGAAGGAAGAACCTTTGATAGCTTAAGATGATGGTTCGGCACGTGTTTGTTGACTATAAAAACGACCATGTTGTTATCTACAGGAAAGCAGTGACATGGAAATGTGTTCTAAGAGTAGAAAGTTCTTGGAAAAACTGTTCATAGGAATTCTCTTTGCATTTAGGTACATAAAAAAGAAATCAACGTTCATTGCATTGGTGTCTTCTTAGCCGTGTTTGAATACTCGACTCAAGACTTACTTAGCCTCAGACTTATGAACTCCCGCATCCAGGGACACATGAGGCAATCAGCATATGCCATCATTTTCGATCTGAAGTCAGATCCAGAGCATCCTTCCAGCTTCTTTCTATTGCAATTACATCTCTCTCGCTTATCTTTTATCTCCTCCTTAACCCTTCAGCCACTATATCTATATATCTATAAAAGTGAGAATGTGTGTGTGAGGACACTTCTCAACCTATATACTCAACGAATTTTAGATTTATAATCTGAAAATTTAATATATAGGATATTCAGACACGTGGGAAACTATTTAATCTGTTTTCATCCGAAAAAGGGCTGCTAAGGGGTAAAAATTGAAAAATTGGTACGTGGGAGTTATCAGAATTTTGTGTGTTAACTGTTTTACGAGTGCACATGCGTGAATAGTTCACATTACAGATTACTTATGTTAATAGTAAATGAAAACACATTTTCTAAATTGTGTCAAGCTGGTCTAATAGTTATCGGACTTGACTCACAGCCTTTAGGTTTTGGTTCCCATCTCAGCTCGAGTAGTTTTTCTTCTTTTTTTCTTTTACTTACAAGAAGTGAACGGTTTAGGAAAAAAAAACATGTCCATGTCTAAGTTTCTGTATTAATTAAAATATAATCTTTATGCGTATTTTACGACCGGGTAGCGCCGGGCGATCTGCTGGTATTATAATAAAAATACGTTTAGTAAATCCTTCGTATTCTAAAAAGTATATTATAAAATCGCCTTCATATTTTAGTATCAACTCGAGTAGTTTTTTGGTCAAGCAGCAGTATATATATCGGTAGAATGAAGCTCATACAGTTGTGATATTTACCACTGTTCGTTATTGCGAGTTTCGCACAAACAATATTGATTGAAACGGAAGGAAGGTAGAAATTTAGTCACGCACGCGTAGAAACAGTATTGACGATTGCGTCTTTGTAGATTTAATTCTCAACGAGTTTGTGTGCTTACATGAATGTGTGTATGATATTATGGTGAATATATCTTTATTTATACTTGTGTGTGCGTCTTATTGTCTATGTGCACACGTGCATAAGTGCGTGTGCTGTGCACAACGATTTCTCAAATTACGGAAACTAAAATTTTTGTAAAGGTCAGATAACCGAAAAGGGAAGTAATAATAGGTCGCCATTATTAAATATCTAAATCTTATATATATATATATATATATATATATATATATATATATATTGCATTGCTTATTATATATATTATATATATTATATATTATATATAATGATTGTATTGCTTTAGTTTCCCAGATTTAAATCCAATGAAACTCCGGTGTTTATCAAAAAGTGCTCAATGACAAGCAGAGCTAATTATAGTATCTTTATTTTTACAATTATTGGCTACATAAAACAGCGTCATCGGGTTGCTTTTATAATGGAATTTCAGAAGAAACATGTATCCACATATGTAGCCGATAATCTATAAATAAACATGCTATATATACATACATATTTTTATTTCATGTATCAACACAAAAATATTTATCTTGGTATTTACTTCAACATTGCTCAATACGTAAGTAGAGCTAAGCAGTAAACCGTACAAGTCAGTACATATAGGAACTTAGACAGCATGTGTAGACCATGTTTGTATGAAATATTAATGAACCTAAATTTTAAAGAATCCTAAAATTTATTAAACAACGGAAGTGAAATACCAAATATATGCGATCACAAAATAAATTTTACTTAAAGATAACAACACATTAATAATAATAATAATAATAATAATAATAATAATAATAATAATAATAATAATAATAATAATAATAATAAATGAATAAACTAGTACAAACAAAAATATAGTCATACATATCTGAACACATCGATATTAAAATTAGGGCACATTTTAACATGATGAGCATGGCTCTATTTCCCCCAAAAAACGATAAAGGGCTGAGCTACAGATGAAGTAAATCTTTGCTTGATAAACGGCTGCGATAAATGGATGCTTAAATAATAAAGAATCTGATTGGCAAACTAGCATACTCAGCACCACTCGAATATATAAAATCATGCGGTAAAAGTAATTCCATGCTAAAGAATTCTCACAAGGATGAAATGCAGAAAACTCTGTGTACTTTAGTTGCCATGTATATTCTTAAAACTTTTCGATTCCGATTACGATCTCAATACTTAACTATAAAATCGTTATTTTGTCCAGATTGCCGTAAAAAACACATCTTAAATGTGTATATAGTTTCTCAAACTTAAAAACACACTTGCGAAGGGCTGATCTAGAGATTTTAGTTTTACTGGAAGTTTTAATCAATAAATATTTACTATCTTATTATTACAACCAGCAGTGGAAGTTTTTTTTTTTAAACAAAATCAAAAAAGAAAAAAAGAAGATAATTCAAAGAATCGTTTCGGACATCTTTCCGATGTTGATACTGATTCCAATACCCTGAAAAGTTCCGATTTTCTGATTCCCGATTCCGAATACGTTTATACATTAGTATGTACAGGGTTTACTACTGAACAAATGAAATGATTTTTATGAATTTACAAAAAAAAAAAAAGAAAAAAAACACTACGAGCTATGTTTAGTTTCATTCAGTTTCATATTAAAATATTTTTAAAAATGGAGTTAAAATGGAAACCCTTCATGAAAATTCAGATACTTTCAACTTTTGTGAAATTTTAGCAACAGATATTAAATATCGATTGATAAATAATTCTAAATTTCAGTTTTAAACTTTAGAGTAGGATTTGTAAGGGTAAGATAGACACAAATGATGTCTTCCCCATGATCAGATTGTCCTCGTTGTTCCGACCAACGAACAAGAACAACATGAACACAAACACTTATTTGCAAATTCAAAAGTATCAGATTTTAATTTAATTCATATTCATTAGCCATTAATTAATTAAGATACCTTCAATTTCTTATGGTTCTTTAAGCGCACATCTTCTTTGATTCAAACAATTTTTGAATCAGAATAATATAGATTCTAGACATAAGGTTCAGTATCTTAATATGTATATTTTAATTTTCGTGAGAGGACATACAAATTAGGCATGGCTGTTTTGTGCAAGAAATTCATTTTATACGTGTTTTTTTACGGGTGTTATTTTAGTATATATATATATATATATATATATATATATATATATATATATATATATATATATATAGTGAGTTCTCTGTTCCGTCTGCCTGCTTCCCACCTGACTACAACTTGGGTGTGTTCAAGTCCAGCGTTAACAAATTCCTAATGAACCGCCCCGTTAAGTAAACACTTCATCAAATCTCCACACTAACGTAATGTACTTGCAATAACCCTTATCCCTGAGTGGCTTCCAGGCCTTGATAAGTGGTGACCACTGTGTAAAAAAAAATCATGAACCATGAAAATATATATAGCAATTAAGCTACACAGAACATTCCACATTTCATTCTCGTGAGAATTCGTCAGGCTTATGCCATATATATTTTCATAACTTACTATCTGGCTCAACCTATGTACTGAGCACTGTTGAAGTAAACACTGACAAATTTACGCATAAAATTATATCTTCCGTGCATTAATTTATGTGATTAAATGAAATAATCATATATATATATATATATATATATATATATATATATATATATATATACATATATATATATATCGTCAGCACCTGTCTATCTTGGTAGACGATGGTATAGCTCTGGTGTCTATCTGCACTGTCAGGAATGACTGTACAGTCGAACGCGGGAGTAGCAGTACCTGCCGCCCTTGGTGCAGATGAAAGTGGATGGCTGCTGAGATGGCTGATGTCGCTGCTTCCGCCTAATTCTTTTTTACGGCAGTTGATTCCTCGCGTGCAGCTTTTGCATTGCGTGTGTCTTGCTGTACCGTTAGTCGTCAACAGGGCAATTCTTAAGCAAGCTTTCTCATACGCGAAGGATGATGTTGCACTGCTTCATGTCCCTATTACAAACATTTAAGAAGCGTAGTTTAGGGAGCCCTGCGTTTCTTCTGCTTTTAGCTAGCCCGCCGTAGAAAAGCGCTTTAGGGATCCGCTCCGTACCCATCATCCTGATATGTCCCAGTCATCGCAGGCGTCTTTTCGAGAGTATTGCGTGCATACTGCACTCGTCCATGTACTTCCGTGTTGGAGTTCTGTCTTATCACTTGATCTGTAGAATGCGACACAGGCACTTCCTGTGTAAGTTGTTCAATTTTCTCTCATGTTTTGCGCAGGTGGTTCATGTCTTGTTGCCATAGGGCAGGGTACTTGGCACGCAAGCTTGGTATATACATAATCTGGTCTTCTCAGATAGCCTTCAGTTGTTCCACATTCCTTGGCTTAGTTTGTACACGAATCTTACTACCTTGACTATCCTGGTATTTATCTCCAAGTTGATGGAGAGTGAACCAGAGATTCTAGACTAATGATAAGCGAAGTCCGTGACAGCGTCCAGGCTGTACCTGTCGATGGAGGTGCTTGCAGGAAATCTCTGTTCCCTGTGCCATTATGTTCGTCTTCTTCAGGCTCATAGAAATTCAAACCTCTCGCAGGCATTAAAGAGGCGGTTGACAAGATGCTGAAGTCCACCTTTATATATACATAGAAATATCTAAACATACACAGAACAAAATTACATATAATTTTGTTGCTCTGTGAATGTTTAGATATTTTTATGTATAGGATTCACAATACTGAAAATTATTATTCCAGTGGGAGTCTGGCTAGTGCTCTTCCATCCCGGCTTTTCACTCTTCATCGATATTTCGATATTTCACAATTATATTGAGCGGTGTTATTATATTGTGTGCACGTGTATTTTTTTTGTTTGTTTTTGCTTTGTTTGTTTTTGTTTGTTTTGTTTTTTGGGGGTGCGGGGGTAGTAGTTTATGAGATTTCGTGCAATTTATTTCCCAATGATTTATGTGGTGTTCTCTCTACGTTTTATTTTTTTTTTTTCATTTCTATTTAAATTAATGTGGCTTGGTTTCCACATTCGAAATTTTCTTTAAGTTTTAGGCGTTGTCATCATTGTTGTCACTTGTATCGTCCCAGTTTTTTTTCTTTAATTTGAGATTTTCTTCCGTTTTTATATGTCAAGTGAGCCAAGAAAATGTTTTCAATTCAAGTCGTAATAAAAGGAGTACAATTTTCTCTTTTTCGTCAATGGACATTTTTTTTTAATAACTAGTTGTATCAACCGGAGGTTGTCCGGGAATCGTTTTACTTTCATTATCCCTCCACCAATATTGCAATATTCTTCTTTCCCTGCTATTCCACATTCTTCTTATTCAACTCATTTTTATACTACTACTACTGCTACTACTACTGCTGCTACTACTACTACTACTATTTTATTTTGCTTTTACTACCACTACTACTATTTCTTTTTTGTCTTCCCCTAATTTGTCTTCTCATAGACTAAATTAATTATAGGATCGTTTGCAACACTAACTCTTCTAAAATGTCCACCTTAAGCGATCACAACTTAGTACTAATCCAGTTTTAAGGTCTTAACATTGATGTTTCATAATGTTCAGCCATTTTGTTATTTAACACGACGAAAAAATCAAGTGGCATCAGTTAATATCAAAATTAAAAACTCATGATTTCTCTTTAAAGAGTTTTAAATGAGGAGTAAATGAATTTGAGATGAAGCGCATAACACTTTTAGACTTCACGTCACTCATCTAATTCGAATGCACTAATTCAACCCGAGTAGATTGTAACGTCACGTTGTTTTATTCATCGGCGACGGAATAGCATTTTTTTTTTTTTCAGATTCATTTCTTATGGTTGGATGATTAATAACAGTACACGAATACGCCGAATACTCGCAAGGTCGAGGTATTATCATTTACGCCAAGCTAACCCGTCGGTAATTAGCTACAGAATCAACAACTATGAATCTTTCATTAACATTTCTTTTTCGTGTTGTTAATGATGTATGATTGTTTTCTGGGGCTTTGACACGTCACTACGTTTAGGTTTAAACTATCTACTTAACTCTACCTATTTCAAATAACTCCTCTCTCCTTACACCTGATTTCGCTCAAGCGATCAGATTGCCCGGCATCTTTCAGCTTCTTTTGATACCTAACAAATAGAAGCAAAAAGAATTACACGCATACCTGCTGTGACAATCACCGGGGATTTAACTGGCTTCCTTCGCAGGAAGAAATTCCTGGGAATATAAAATTCATAAGCGGTCCGCAGTCGTATTTATATCCCGGTCAGGGGAGACGAGGAGGTTAGTTTTTGCGATTATCTTTTTCACATAGAGCACCTGTTATTTCAAATGGGCACTCATCTGGTATTGGTAAGGTTCACCATCGCTTAACTTCAGTGATCTAACGAGGGCCAATGTGTGGACGTGATTTTGTCGTATAATTACACTTATAGGTTGAATATAACCCAGAAAACATACATAATGTTTTAATTTATACAATTGCGCACCTTTATCAGATAAGTATTGAATTCTATAATAATTTTACCGCAGAAAATAAACGCTTAGGTTTCTCCATTGTTAAGGGAGGTTATTCTTAGCCATGATTGAACAAATAGAGCAGGTATCACAGAAATAGTTTAGCTAAACTATTAGGCTGGTGCAAAAATAATGTCGTTTTTTACATGGACTTGAACGCCAAAACACGCCATTATTTTTACACCAACAAGAGACAACGCATCTGTATAAAGAAATGATAATGCTGTCATTTAGCGAAACTGTCTTTGGATGATTATATATGAGGTCGCGTCGGTATTTTCTGGCAGTTTACTATAAGCAGCGGAGAAATCGCCGGAGAAAGCTGACGCGAACACCGCCAGGCGATGAATTTAAGACGCTGAAAACATTTAGCGTAAAAATATAGGACTTGCCGTAGGTTTAATTATATGAAATAAATATTTTTTGTTTATTTCAAGACAAGTATATTTTTTTTTTAAATGCTCAATAAATGCTTCACAGAAATAAATTGTTTTTTAACCACGAAAATAATAAAATTATTTTTTATTGGAAAATATCTAGGAAGTTCGTTTTTGTTTTCTTGCAAAAAAACTTTCATTAATATATTTTTTGTAACGACGCAAATATTTTTCATAGAAACAATTATGATCGAAAACAATTTTTTTCAAAAATTAGTAAATAAAATCGTTACACATTTTGTAGATTCATCTTAGTTTATTTTCCATTTTCCATGTCACGCTGGTACAGTGGTAACGTCACCAGCTTTGAATGCTACAGTTTTGCTTTCGGTTTCGATTCTAGCTGATGGCACCCAAATACTTTATTTTTACTTTTGAAATTACGACTCTATAATAATATATACGAAATCTGGACACATTTAAATATCATATTTAAGCGCATTCCCTCCCCCTGTTAGTGTATAACTAAAATAATGAATAATGAATTGCTTAGAAAGATTAAGTTTTGCAAAGGGAAAAGAAAAAATAATAACATCAATGTTTGGTGCATTTTAATCATGAAGCCATATCTTCTGACGGCCTCATCTGGTGAAGCTTTCTGCATTATTAAATTGTAAAGTAAATTATGGAAAGTTAGATAAACCAATAAAATAACTATTTCTTGCGGAACGTTTAAAATCGATAATTATTTTTTAAATTTTAATTTGTCCTAAAATGAAGTTTCTGCGTGTAGATCTAACATATATTATTGCCAAGATGGGGGGTATGTTTGGTAATTGTAGGTTTTTTATTGTTATAAACAATCATCCAGGTAAAACAATTTATAATTTGTGTTCATGATTTATAATATTTGTGTTTTAAGTTTACATTTCATACAGAAAGAATAAAATACACACAGATATGATATTATCGACGTTCCAGCAAGTGTTAGGAAGAAAAAGGAAAAAAAGGAAAAGTATAGCAAAAAAGAAGGGATGAGTTGATCGACAAAATGGGAGTGTGGGGAGGGTTTGGTAAGAAAGAATAGAGTTGAAGTTATTCACTAGCGCACACGAAGGAAGTTGAAGTAGGATTGTTAATCAAGGTGTGGCAGCGATTTGGACAAAGGACTATACACTGTAACGTCAGTACGTTTAGAGTTTGTTTACAGAGAGATTTTGCTACAGTTTCCGGCAGTTATTGATAGTTTACGGGGAGTCTTGCGACGATTGCGGAGAGTTTAGTGTTGGAGACTGTAGAACGTAAGTTGTGGTTCAGAGCAGATCGATATAAACTGATAAACACAGTTTCAACAAAACATGTAGATGTAGACCATTGCACTTAGAGGGCTGTTTCTCACGATGGTGTCACACACGTACACAATCAGAATTCAACCGATGTATACAGAATGTGTTTGAGTTTTGGGCTAACTAATACTCTGTGGCACAGTGGATAGAGGCATTAACCTCTACGGTTCCAGGTGAGCATTTTCTAAAGACAGCGGTGTCAATCCTATCCAAAGCAGACCAGAGAATCAGTTGGCCAGAAACATGCTGAGACAACAACAACTATGGAAAGCAGTAAATTACTGGGGATACACTTACAAGACTCAGCATTCCTATCTCGTCGCAGTTAACCACCTGAAGAAGGCCAGAGGAATAGTTAGTCGAAACGTGGTGAGACAACAACTATGAAGAGTAGAATAACAGTTCGCAAAAAAATCAATACACAAGAAATAATTGTTCACTAAGTGTGTTAGCAACTTAAAAGGCCAACTTATCTAATACAGTTCTCGTGCGTCCGTGCAAGTACGACTGCATTTGCAAAGAAAATTCGTTTTAATGTCATAATAACAACTGTAAATATATCCATTTAGGCGAACACTTTAAAAGAAGAGAGTGGTAATTGGGCTTTTCGCCGCCCCTCGTTTAATAGAATGCCTAATAATTGGTAAGTATGCCAAATGTATGAGCCAATCAAATTAGCCATTTAGAATACAAGACAGCAAATTTATTAACGCAATATACAAAGGCGGATAAGCTATTCTAAGGGATAACAGAAGCAACTCATTATAATACTCATTTTTTTAAAACAGATAGGCAGAACATTGTCGTCGCACATTCAGAGATGACATACCACATCAGTCATTCTTGAGAAAACATTGCTTTCAACGCCATAATCGTGGCCTATTAATTAAACTTGAATTACACGCTAATTTTCCGCAAAATCAAGGCCAAATAGTAATTGTGTCATAAATTAACTAAGAATAATTATTATTTTATGAATAACATCATATCATTAATTACTTCGTATTCGGTATACTTGGAGTATTCTTATGTGTATTTAAGGAGAATGCATATATATATATATATATATATATATATATATATAATTATTTTTTTACTATAATAATTAAATACCTACAGACACTAGTGTTTCATCCTTTCGGGATTCTTCAGAGCAGGGTGTCACAATTACTACCAGTCGAACGATTCGAACCCCGCGACACGAGACATCTCTGGCTCGATTAGCGGAGGCCGTATCCATTCGGCTACCATTAATCGTGTGAAATAGCGTTGAATTTTAAACATTTTAATTTAAATGTTCATTACGTCAGACAGACAGTGATCAAATCGTTATACGACGATCTACGCATAAGAGCTAAATTGCCCGACTTTTATTCAACAGAAAGTGCTCAACGATAAGAAACGTAATATATATATATATATATATATATATATATATATATATATATATATATATATATATATATATATATATATATATATATATATATATATACTAGCATTTCAGCCGGGCGTTGCAGGAAAAGAACGGGGTAAAACCTAACGTTTATGCTGTTACGATCACCGCCAAACCGGAAGCGACATTTTTTAAAATTAAGGCTAGACAATCTAACGGAGAGGATAACTTTCAAAAATATCGGCGAAAAAAGTGACCCCGCCCTTGTAGAAAACTGCCTAGTTGAAGGGGAAGATATTAATGATTTTAGCCAATTTTTCGATATTTGTCGTATGATAGGTTTTACTTTAAAACGATACTGATCTTGGTAAAATCCGTCGCCTCTATTGAAAGTTTAAGGCAGACATGCAAGCAGACATACATACATACATTTATATATTGGTAACTAAAAATTTTCGACCCAAACTGATGAAAAAGCTTGCCCTATCTCTGAATACCCTTTATGTAAAATTTCAAATATTTAGACCAGAAATTGTCTGAGTAATTTGGAAGAGACCGCAGAGGTCAATTTTTTTTTTAATTTTGATCCTTATTATGACCCCTTAAAATTTATTGTTTTGGGCTCGAATCAAGTTATTAAGTTAGATCCATGTCCAAGTGCGTAGACCCAAAATTGTCGGAGGAGTTTGGTAGAGTTCTCAAAGGTCAAATCGTTGAACTTTGACCCCCTTAATCGCCAAATTTCTGGCCAAAAACCGATCACATTGATTTTCCCAAATCTCAGTACCTTGTATATCAAATTTCGAGTCTTTAGACTAAAAATTGACAGGGTTATTGCGTAGGGAAATGTACACAGACACACACACACACACACACACACACACACACACACACTTTTACATATATATATATATATATATATATATATATATACTTCATTTACTCACATAAAATTAATCGCCATATATATATATATATATATATATATATATATATATATATATATATATATATATAGGGATCTGCAATATATCAAGTATCAATTTTCAGTATTTACTTCAACAGCGCACAATAGCTAAGTAGAGCTAGACTTATGAAAATATATTTGTGGCAAATAAATACACAGGGTGTTCAATTTTCGCCCCCGTGGGAAATTGTAAAGCTAAAATGCAGGGAATTCGTGTTATTTAGTGTTTTTATATCTCTACATGGTGTTTAGTGAAAAAGACAAAAGGAAAACAATTAAACACCGAAAGAAGTCGTCAGTACGAGAGATTTACCAGTTTCTAACGAAAGTCTTCACAAAAAGTGCATGTAAGCGTTGTTTATTTAATAAATTTCAAATCTTCACTTTTTCATATCGTTAATTTTTATTTTGCCTTATTAAAATTTTCTTTTAAAATTCGTTTTTCAAAACAAAAAAGTCACAATCCATTAATGACTGTTCATACACTTCGACAATTTTCATTCATTTAAGAATTTTTGTGTAAAAAAAAACTTAAATAAAAACTTCCATTTTGTGTTATTAGAATTTTCTTCATTTTATTTAAATTTAATAAATGTTCAGATAATTAATGTTTTATTTTGTGTTGTTGTTGATATTTATGACAATTTTGATTCTTTCGGTTCTTAAATTGCATTGTCTCCCCTTGTTCTGCTCTCTTTAAAATGAAACCAAAGAAGTTATTCCATGACCACAATGCACAGGTGAACTTACCCTATAATTAGCCTTCCGACAACGTTTGAACATCATTCTAAGTATTGAAGTTTATTGAAGAAAGTGAATTGATTAATCGTATGTTGTAAGCATAGACTAAACTATTCAAATAACAGTGTTTTTCTGATTTTATCGTCATTTCGGTCGCTGAAAGCAAATTTAAAACAAAACTCAATATTCATCGTTGTGATCAACGAATTATTGTCAGTTCTAGTATAATAATCGATTTCGAATGAACCAGTAATAAGGTGATTAGCAACTTACTCGATTAAACGCGAGTTAAGGAAACTAAGACAGTGTATTATTTGATAAATGCGAGGGTGAGTGATGCCAACATGCTTTAAAGCAGTCTCAAATATTGTCATAGTAAAATGCGTTTCACAATAGATTTTATGACATTAGTAAGCCTAAATGCCTCATAAGTCACAACCAAATAAAATACATAGTGTGATATTATTATAATAAATGACTGGCGGGACCTGTGGAAATTCCACAGGGAACTCATTCATATGTAATATATTGATGTTGGATTTCTGTAGATGTTTAGCGTAAATGGAGACGCTCTGATATTATTGTAGCTCTTGCAAAAGTATTTATCTGAGATAGCCCGGTCGTAAAGTTCGCTTAAATATGATATTTTAATTCTTGCAGATTTCGTATATATTATTATAGAGTTAATGTTCTTTCGATTTTTATATGTTATAAAGTTGCGATTTCCAAAATAAAATATATATCTATATGACTTGGGTTCATCAGCTTGAATCGAAATCGAATCCCAAACTTATGAATATATATATATATATATATATATATATATATATATATATATATATATTAAGTAATGTGATTGATAATTTAAATTTTAAAAACAAATTATAATCAAATTAAAAATCCGTTTCATAAGAAGGAACAACAACAAAATCAATTATCTGTACGATCGTTTGGGAAAACCATGTTTTTATTGTGGTAGACATCAAGTTACGGACAATAATTATCACATATAGTTTTTTAATAAACAAGGTCTCCTCATCAGCAAATTTTAAAGGGTTTTTATTAAATCTAAAAGACACCATAAATAAACCTAGCATTAAAAGTAATGCAGATGTATCTTTTAGTTTTTCGCCTCATATGAGTATTTTAACCATAGTTCCTGATTTCAAAAGGCGAAAAAATGAATGAGAGAATGACAGTGATGGAGAAGAGGTGTTTAAAAGGTCACGTGATTGAAAATGAATGAAAGATGGTTTTTAGTTTTTCTATTTTCCTAGTCATTACTTAAGACAACAGAGGGCATCCCCGCTAGTACATATTTATTAATACTATTACTATCTTTCAAGGTATTTCCTTACTCTTTTTATTTATTTATTTATTTCAGGGTAGTAGCAGTATAGTATTCAAAATTTATTTTCAAAGATTACTTTTGGGGCGATATATGGTGTTGTATCTTGTCTGTCGTCACACAGCCATACTCCCAGGCATTACCGCATTCTTTAGGAAGTATTGCAGTATATGTTTTTCGTCATATATATTAGTGAAAATATGCGACTAGATGAAGTACTAATGCTACATCTGAAGAGATGCTGGCCAGATCACTCTTTGTTGTCTTGGAAGAATTATTCTATCATTATTCCCATCGAAGATACTCGACTGAGCTCCAATCTCTCGTTTTCTACTCCGTATACCTAGCATCGAACAAAGTTTCTTTCTAAAATCTTCTCAACTCCAGGATACATTACCTGGGGAAAGTTTCATTGTAGACTACAACATGGCCGTCTTCAAATCCAACGTCAACACTTACTTGACATAAACCTTCCTTCATAAAATTCAAATTTTGTCCAGTTTCTTAAACATTTTTAATGCCCTTGATATTTTCCTCCTTATCTAACTGACCATCCATCCATCTTATTAAACCTTATCCTCGAGTGGATGTTCATCTTAACAAGTAGCGATCCTTTAATAATAATGGGTTGATTTACGGTAAAACAGGCAAACCAAAATAAACGCTATAATTGGTTTGAATCGGGGCGTCTTTATCCGATGCGACGGTATACAGCAATTTCCATGTCTTGGGATGGGCAGCAGCCGTCTTTGTCTTTCTAATATTGATGACGATCGTGCCGGACAGAAACGGGTGGGAAGATGCGGAGGTTGCAACCACATTTCTGAAAGTGCGTTCGCTTGTGTTTGTTCAAGTTTAGCCCAGTCCGGTCATGATTAGTTATTGAGACTAAATTTATCGTTGAACGTCGCGAGTAAAATTAGAAAATGTAATCACATTTGCTTGATCTTCTCTGCAGTAATAGCGGGCCATACTGAGCTGTAGAGTGACTGATACTGGAGAGGCGGAAAGAAAGAAAGAAAGAAAGAAAGAACATGAAAAAGAGAGGGTAAGAGTAAGAGAGAGTTATAAGGAATGGTACAGAAACAATAGAAAGATAGATAGAAAGAAAACAGACAGAAAAGAGGGAAATAAATTAGAGAATGAAAGAGAGAGAGAGAGAAACAAGAAGGAAACAAGACAGAGTAAGAGTCCGACAGAGAGGCGGACAGAGAAAGAGAAAATAAAGTGATTGGGTGAGGTAGAAGAAAAAAATAACCACTAAAAAAATAACCATTAAAAAATAACCATTAAAAAATAACCATTAAAAATAACCATTAAAAATAACCATTAAAAAGAATAACCATTAAAAATAACCACTAAAAATAATCATTAAAAAAATAACCATTAAAAAATAACCATAAAAAATAGTGATTAAAAAGAAGTGTATAAAAAGATTACGAATTTGTTTTCTATCATTTAGTTATGCTGTACTTCAACACTTTTTTTTAGGTTATTTGATGTCCAATCACAATGTATGTTGCAAACGATTCATTAAATACAATTAATTGAACACTGGTTGTTTTTAAGGAAAGCTGGCGAGAGGGGAAATTGAGGGTTCATACCTTTTCCAACAGTATTCGTGTATGAATGTCAACAATAGCTCAACATACTCGATTCCAGTAGATGCAACAATAGCTATGGAGTCAATCACAATAATAAAATCAGTATATTCAATAGACAATTTAAGTAGTTTTCCATTATAAGAGATCATGTATAGAAAATTGGGATAGCGAAAATGGCTTAACTCGGAAACGACCACGTGTCTGCGTGTTTTGTAAAGTCCAGTTACTTAACAATAGAAAAACTAACATGACGACGTGCAGCTGATTTCATGCACAACGATTACGTGAATTCTCGCTGTTTGTATGCAAAATAATCATGGGCTGCATAGAAGAATGATATTTGAAGAATGGAGGAGTTCGTTTGAAGAAGGATTGCGTACGTCCCGCGTTGAGGTGTAACAGATTATTTACTTGAATCAACACAGAATGCCAAAGGATGACAAGTAGAGAAGACATATATTAATTTTACCAACAAGCATTGGCGATGTAGTTAAATTAAATAATGTCCAAATAAGACTGGTTATTTAGATAAGTTTTCGCTATATGAATGTTATGGTTCAAAGTCAAAGTAAAATTATGTCTTCTTTGGTGTGTTTCAAAAATTAGTCTCTTTATCGATCAAATACGATTAATTCAACCAAATTATACTTACAAACATAACTGCAATATCCCTTTACGAAGAAATTCAAACTCAGGTATATCAGGTCATGCATAACGACTTTCAATTAGAGGGAAATAACTATGATCGCTTTGACCGTTAACATAGATTTGAAAACCTAGGAGATACGATGGTAATAAAAGTTTGAAAAAAAAACAGTTTTATAAACTGATTCAAAATGAATATTGTTATAATATAATTTTTAAAAATAATATCAAATATTTTTTTATTGAGAGTTACATTTAGGGCTTAAAAATAGAAATTCTTAAAAATACGCGACCTATGATAATCTTCATGGAAAAAAAATTAATGATCAAAAACAAAATAATTATGATTATCCATAATGTACCATAAATACAAATATAGATAATCAGAGATAAAAATATTAAAAAGTAAAAAGTTGAAAATTAAACGGATAAATAAATTACTTATATAGACGTTATAGTCAGCTAGCGTTCTCCTTAATTTTTTGCTTTATGCTATTATTTTTTTTTCAAGGCCCGGAAGCCACTCAGGGATAAGGGTTATTGCAAGTACATCACGTTAGTGAGGAGATTTTATGAAGTGTTTAATTAGGGGGGCGGTTCATTAGGAATTTGTTAACATTAGACTTGAAGACATCCAAGTTGTAGTCCGGAGGGAAGCAGGCAGACGGAACAGAGTTCCACAGGCGTGCAGTTCTAAGAAAGAAGCTTTGCTCATGAAATCTGCGTTTTGATTTAGGCACAGATATAGAGTGGGGGAGATTTTTCACAGTGGATTCAGCTAGACGGGTGTTTTTCGTGAAAGATTGGCGAGGGGGGACCAGGGATTGGAGTTCAGACGAGCACCTGCCATGAAAATAACGATAAAACAAGGATAGGCTCACAACGTCTCTTCTGTGGGAGAGGGGTTGCAGGGTAGAGAAAAGGGCATCCCCCACTAAACCACGAAGTCTATTTTGTACTCTGTCAAGGCATGATAGGCTGTTTTTGGCAGCTCCTGCCCAGATATGGCAACAGTATTCCATCCTTGGACGTACTTGGCTTTTATATAGATAGAGAATTGCATCAGTAGTGAGATATCTTCTGGAGCGGTAGAAGGATCCCACCATCTTTCCTGCGACCTTGGCAACAGACTTGATGTACGTGTTCCATTTCAGATCAGGAGTAAAGGTCTAACCCAGAAGCTTGTCAAAACACGGGGCCTCACCCAGACGAGAGCCATCCATCACAATTGATGCCAGCTGGGGATCAGAGCGTTGATGATGTAAGGATAGGAGTTTGGTTTTGGATGCATTAAAGGTAACTAGCCACATCTTCCCCCACTGAACCACGCGCTCGAGATCAGAGGAGAGAGAATCCGAGAGAACTTCGTCATTTACAGCCTTTGATGTGTTGCCCTAGATGGTCGTGTCATCAGCATAGATGTCAACGAATGATTTAAGTATGTGTTTAGGGAGGTCATTGATGTCGATCAGGAAAAGAGTTGGGCCCAGGATTGACCCCTGAGAGACTCCAGCATTTATATTGCAGGCCTCCGATTTTTGTCCATCTACCACTACTCTTATGAGCCTATCGGAGAGAAATGATTTAATGATTGAGAAAACATTTCCAGTTATACCGTAGCTGGAAATCTTGTGAAGTATACCCTTATGCCATACTTTGTCAAAGGCCTTTGATATGTCAAGAGCAATTGCCCTAGAAAGGAAGCCTTTGTCAAGAGAGTCACTAATCCTGTGGGATATAACCGTCAGCACATCTGCGGTAGATCTTGCAGAGCGGAAACCATATTGTGTGTCACTAAGAAGGTTATTCCTGCTGAGGTGGTTGACTATTTCTCTATTTAATATTGATTCCAGTAACTTACTCATAACACAGAGAAGACTTATTGGTCTGTATTGAGAGGGAGATGACTTATCACCTGAATTCTTAAATACAGGGCAAACTGATGAGTTCTTCCAGGGGGTCGGAAAGCACTTCTCCTTAAGGCAGCGCTTAAATAGTTTCGTAAGTATGGGAGCAAGTTCTCGTTGAAGCTTTTTTAACACTATAATTGGGATGCCATCAGGGCCAGTTGCTTTACTGGAATCTAGGTTTTTTATTAGCTTAGCGACCTCATGCACGGATATTTGTATGTTACCTAGCTTGTTCTGTGTTATAGGAGGAAATATGGGGAGTTGATGGTCTTCGTCGCATAGGGTAGTATTAGCTGCAAAGTTCTTTGCAAATAGTTTGGCCTTGTCTGACGCTGACGAGATAACCTCTGGTCCATTGATAATGGTTGGGATAGAACGCACACTTCTGTTCAGGATCCTATTTGTTATTTGCCAAAACTGGTGGGAACCAAGCCGCTGATCAGCTACCTTGGATTTAACAGACTGGACATATAGCTCTCTTGCATTTTTTATTACTCTTTTATAGTGGTTGCTGGCAGTCCTGAAAGCAGCTTTAGTCTCAGTGCATCTATTACGTTGGTAGTTATGGAAAAAGTGATTTCTGTGCGCGATAGCAGCAGCACATTCTGGGGAGAACCATGGCTGGCTGTTAGGTTTTTGTTGGAACTTTTTAGATGGTATGAATTGGTCTATGCCTACAATTAACCATTCGGTCAGATCTGATACTATAGAGGACACTTCCTTTTTAAACATTGAGTGCAGAGGTAAATCAGATATGAATGTACGGAAGCTATCCCAGTCAGCCATAGAGTATCGGTATACAGTACGGTGGAGGGGTACGTCTGATGGCTTCTTACATTTCGTTTTTATCTTAACTGATACGACGGAATGGTCGGAGGATCCTAAAGGAGAATGAACGGTACATGAACATAGCTCAGGGGAAGTTGAAAGAAAAAGGTCTAAGAGGCTTGCATATTGATTGGGTGTATCGGGCACACGGGTGGGTTCGCGAACAATCTGAGTGAGGTCATAAGCAATGGCAAAATCATGACAAAACCTCCCCTCATCATCTGTCTTATTTGAATGGGTCAGCCATTCCACGTTATGGACGTTGAAGTCACCACAGATGTGGATGTTAGCCGAGGGATGTGCAGACAGTATGTGGTCTATTTTCTCAGATATGCTCTTAAAGATAGTAACTCCGCTGTTGTGGGGCCTATATAGGGCAAATATAAATGCAGTGGTGTTAGCAAGTGCAACCCTGAAGCACATATAGGGTAAATTAGGATCTTCTCTAGAGATATTACTGCCACATGGGAAGCCATCCTTAATGTAGGCACATATTCCATGCCCATGGCGATCTTGGGAGTCATATTATTACTGGCAAGGAAGCAAAACAATACCTTCGCTTTTTTTTATTCAGCATTTGTATTTTCAAGTGATTTATTGAAAAAAAAATATAAAAAAGAACATTAATGAAACATATACAACAAAAATAACAAAATTATACAGATGAAAATGACACAATTTTTATTTGCATGTTTAAAAACATAATCAGTTCAAATAAAAATAACAATATGTGCAAATAAAAACTAATTGCGTTATTTTATCTGTATAAATTTGTTCATTTTTATTGTATATTTTTCAATAATTTCCTTTTTTTATATATTTTATTCAAGTTCGCTTGAAAATACAAATACTAAATAACAACAAAAAAGTACTGTTTTGCTTCTTGACCAGTTCCGGTAGCTCCACGCAGAAAATTAGGGAATACATAAACTGATTATATAGATTATAAAACAAGAGAGGGTCGAAATAGTAGAGTATGTGATTTTTCAGAAATGTATAGCAACAACTAAAAACGTATATAGAGCAATAATAGAGTGGAGGAGGTAAGTATTCCAATGTATACAAAATATATAAATATACCATATGAGTGGTGGTAAGTGGTATATTATCGTAATATTAAAGTGTCATTTTTTTAGAAATTTATTCATATTAATGAATCCTTCAGACTACTGTTCCCATCTTGAGTGTTATTATCGCAACGTTTTGCTTGACGTTACCCCCAATGTTCTCTCAGTGTATTTTGTCATACTTGGAATTCACACGGAATTTCGAACGGAACCCTTTATTAATCTACTGAGGTAGCAAGTTCCTTTTCTGTAAGCCATGACTAAGCAGAAGTCCTAAGTAATGCGCAATTGTATTTGAAGTGTCGCCTGCACTGAGGATTAAATCTTCAACACCCAGAAGAGTATAACTATACAATTGAACTCACCAATTACTTTATCCATTACGCTGCGGGTTCTTAAATACGGATAATCAATCTTCATATCAAAGACTCAGACAACAATGTATAATTCAAACGTTAAGAAACCAAAATTTTAAGACCATATGGAAGAAGTTAATATTAATTTAGGATGAAATAAAAGTAATTACTTGTCATAGATTGTTAAATCGCTTAGATTTATTGTTATGAAAATATTAGTCTAATCATACACTTGCCTATTGATAACATAATATATCAAATGATATCTAATAATATGCAACATATAAATTATCCCACAATTTAATATAACACAATTTAATATACAACAATTTAATATAACATAATTTAATATAAAAGAATTTAATATACCACAATTTAATATACAACAATTTAATATAACATTATTTAATATAACACAATTTAATATAACACAATTTAATATACAACAATTTAATATACAAAAATTTAATATACCACAATTTAATATACAACAATTTAATATACCACAATTTAATATAACACAATTTAATATAACACAATTTAATATAACACAATGTAATATACCACAATTAATATTCAACAATTTAATATAACACAATTTAATGCACCACAATTTAACATAAGACAATTTAATATACCACACTTTAATATAACACAATTTAATATAACACAATTTAATATACCACAATTTTATATAACACAATTAAATACACCACAATTTGATATGACACAATTTAATATAACACAATTTAATATAACGCAATTTAATATAACACAATTTTATATAACACAATTTTATATACCACAATTTAATATAACACAATTTAAGATAACACAATTTAATATAACACAATTATTATAACACAATTTAATATAACACAATGTAATACACCACAATTTAATATAACACATTTAATATAACACAATTTAATACACCACAATTTAATATAACACAATTTAATATAATACGATTTTATATTACACAATTTAATATAACACAATTTTATATAACACAATTTAATATAACACAATTAATATAACACAATTTAATACACCACAATTTAATATAACACAATTTAATATAATACGATTTTATATAACACAATTTAATATAACACAATTTTATATAACACAATTTAATATAACACAATTAATATAACACAATTTTATATAACACAATGTTATATAACACATTTGATATAAAAAAGATTAATATAACCCAGTTTAATACAACACAAGGTAAAGGCCAGGAAATGCATAGAGACAGCATACAACTGGAGACAGAAAGCTTAAGGAATAGATAATTAATATCTTTATGTAGTAAAAATTAATATAAAGCCTAGATAGGAAAGTAAAGCGTATTTTAATGTTTTTATTAATAACAAATCACTAAAAAATATAAAGGTTCTTTATACATATGTGTGCGGGTGTTTATATGTTATAATCACGGGCTGGTCTTTTTCTGCTTCTTTTTCATAGTTGCTGTTCATTCTAATGTTCGTTGCATAATTCATTTGTTCTTTCTCTTTTATCCTAGCTATAATTCGTTATTAGTATTGCAGAACAAATAAAATTTCTTTCATGCAGGAATGACACAAGGAGGCGGTCGCTGAGTTTTCTTATAGGTTCTATTTGGAGAGGGTTGGTTTACGGGAGAGAAACTAAATAACAATGATTTCATAATGACCAATTACTAAAAATAAATGAATAAATAAAAATAAAAATTCTTTACATATACCAAATAATAACGTGTCCGTTTTATCACTGGATTCTTTTTTAAACACACACACACACACACACACACACACACACACAAACATATATATATATATATATATATATATATATATATATATATAAATCCACTATCCACTTATTTAGTGTTTCATTTTCAAATTAAATATATTTTTAACTCTTTTTTTTTCTATGTGTGTGTGTCTGGTCACGAATAGGTTCCTATATGGTTGACTATTATAGAAAACTGATCACATATAATGATAGAAGATGTATCGAGACAAAAGAATGGGTATGTTTGATCGGTTATAATGATGATTCATTAAAATTGTGGGGTCTGCGTACGCGCCTGGCCAACAACGTATGGGAATAAAAAAAAATAAAAAATAAAAAAAACGTTTACAAGTGTTTTTGATATAGATGTACATAATAATACTTTGATAAGTATGTTTTAACTTAAATAGGGATGGTATAATAAAATTTTGGGGTTTGAGTTCGCGCCTGGCCTCCATAGAATGGAAATAGGCACAAACATTAATAAAGACTTTTCATATCTATATGCGTAAGTATACTTTGATAATTATTTTTCAGTTTGAAGAAATATGGTATAATAAAATTATGGGGTGTTCGTTCGCGCCTTACCTCCATAGAATGGATATATGTCACAAAGTTTAACAATGTTTTTTAATATAGATCCACAGAATATTGTGATAAGTGTTTCAGTGTGAACAGGTATGGTATAATAAATTATGGGGTTTATATATTTTATTTTTATTTCATCATATTTTGCTTTCGTTTTTATACCCCCAAATTCGAAGCTATCTCTTTACAACTCTTCGTTTTCATAACCTATCATACTTTCATAAATCAGAGTCCGTTTTTTGTAGGCTGTTTTTTAACACAGTCAAGACGGGTACTTTTGCTAGTATATATATATACTTCATTTAATCACATAAATTAATGTATGAAAATATCATTTTAGGCGTAAATTTTGTGTATTTACTTCAACAGTGCTCCATACATAGGTAGAGCTAGGTAGTAAGTTATAAAATGAATATGGCAACTAAGCTACACAGAGTATTCCGCGTTTCATTCTCATGAGAATTCGTCAGGCATATATATATATATATATATATATATATATATATATATATATTATTTGAACTATTTTAAGGGGTGCGAGTTTAGGTAGGTGCGCCCCCTAAACGATATAGTTCACAAAAAGATGATGTACACATGTAACTTATCGGGGTGCTAAAAAGAATATATGCAGCTGTTCATAATGATCGGTTTATAAAATCGATGAATATAAAAGTTTATAAAAAGTAAAGCGAATTAAATCATGTAAATTAACATGATTTGTTTAAAAACATTGAATACAAGGTAGGATGAATTATTTCCTTATTTCATGGAGTTTCAAAAACTTGCCTTTTCCTTTAGATAAAAATAATGAGCAAGTATTATTTATTGACTTGATATAACAGTAAACATGCTGTTAGCGCCATAAGTTGAAAACTGTAATATTTAAAAGAGTGTAATGTTCGAAAGGTCTAAAAAGTGCGAAAGAATATTTAAAGTAATGTCTATGAATAAAGATGTATTGAAATAATAGCATAATAAGAGCCAATCAATGAAGTTAATTGAAAATTAGTAAAATCCGTCAATCCATACTCCTAATATGAGTACACCCGCGGACTCGGTGTAATATTCAGATCGAGTAGTTTTATAATTCTTAGAAGATTATAAAAATTCTACCACAAAACTGAGGCAGACAATGTGCATAATTATAAGTTAATTTAGATGTGTTAACTGACAGAGGAGTTTGGTAGGCATTTTTTTAAAAACAAATATATATATATATATATATATATATATATATATATGAAATTTATTACTACTGCTCTGGCTACACATTGAGCACTCTAGTCCGGTTTTTTCACCACTGGTAAATATATATATATATATATATATATATATATATATATATATATATATATATATATATATATATATATACGCATGCATAAATATATGGAGTGAAACGTTTTGCTTTCGATTTACTTTTTCTTTTGACGTTAATGCTTGAGCTACGGGAGTATGCTCGCTGCAAGGCTTAAAATTAAAACATGACCCAATAGCTATTACGTTAGGTATGCATATCCGTAACGTCGTCGTTCGACCTTCACCTGGAAAATTCAATTTCTTTAATTTTCATATTTTGCACCGATTTTCCCCGACTAAAACACAAATATAAAATTATATCATGGGTCTGCATACCCTATATATCAAGCGTCATGTCTGTAGCCTAAAAACTGACAGAAGAGTTGGTAGGCAACATTTTTAAACAAATATATTCGCATACATAAATATATGTAGAAAGAAATTTGTGTTTACTATAAGCTTTTTACGCAAATATTACACAAGTATAAATCATGTATGAATATAATTACACGCAATAGTTAACTAAAAATGATCATTCCATAAGAAAACCGAAAAAACTAATAGGAAATTAATTAAAATGAATGTTTAAAAGAATATGCAAATTAGCTAGATCTTTTGATCACGACAAAGTTGAATTTTTTTTTTTTTAAATAAATAGAAAAAAGGGTTTTAATATGAATGTACACACACAATATGTATATTAGTATAGATAAACAGGAAGGAGGAGAGAAAGGGAGATTCATGATGTATATTTAAATCCAAGAGTTTATGCAAAGACTTTCAAACCTACAATTTTTCAAATGCGTCTCACATAAAGTTAAATAAAATCTTTGTGAACTTGGCTTTAAATTAGGTCACAGAATTCAATCGAAAATCAACGCATTTTTCTTTTATGTGTTTGGCAGCCATTGTTTTGGACTATGGATAGTCGTTCGTATAATGTTGGCGAGAATTTTTTTTTTTTAACTCTCAAACGATTATCAAGTGACGCAGAAGATTTAAACAAGTTCCCAAACGAGATACTTAAGTAGAAAATAGACTGACACACCGGAAAATAGACTTTCTAAGGCATTGTTTTTATTGCTTAAAAACGCCTTTGTGTAAACTTATTTTTACTGAAAAGTACTAGTTATCTGTAAAAATACTAGTAATAGTACCCATCTCTGGACAGGTTCTTTAAAATATGGATGGGATTTTTATGTAACTCCAATTTCATTAAAAGTAAAAGCTGATGTGTTTGCTGCAAGCGGTCAATTATTTTAGACACATTATAAGGCTCGTCTTACTACAACTACTGTAAAAAAAAGTTCTTTTCTTCATCTATATCTGAATATACGGCATAATAAAGTTGACATACATGTTCTTGTTAGAGCACTTAGATTAAGCAAAGTTGAGCCCCATCAATATCAGAAGAGTGACCATTTGGGCATATCAGGAGAAGTATACAGTGGGACGTCAACACTTTCATGCAAGAACTTCAAAATCAAACGTTGTCAACTTCCCCGATGGGATATACAAGCAACTGGTAACCGCTTGTAAATATTTGATATTCCCATGGAACTTCCTCCTTCGGAGAAAACTGATTCAATCTGCCTTCAGTATCAGGTATCGGTTAGTATCTGGACATAAACAGAACTTAAATTAGAAGATTTTCTTTCCAAGAACCGCCATCTGTGAAACGCAATAGCACGGGACTGCTTCCTAGCTGGTAACAACTTTTTTTGTTTTAAACAACTTTTTGTTGAGCCGTAAGTAATCAATTTTTGCCATTATCAGTAAGTATCAAGGTTTCACCGTCCACCTGACGTGTCCATTAACATTTTTCCTCGAGTGGCCTTTGATCCTAGATGAGCGGCAACTTATTGTTAAAAACAATGTGTGACAGATGGGCATTAATAGAGGTACACATATCCGAGCATTAAAAAAGACAAGACAAAAAGATAACAGTGTAATGATTGCTAGTCGTCGAAATTGGGTAGAATTGGACTTTTCAAGGGGACGTTTCAACAGGAACTTGTTTACATTAGATTTGAAAACGACTATGTTGTAGTTAGCTGGAAAGCAGGTTAGCGGAACAGAATTTCATAGGCGAACAGTTCGACGAAAGAAGCTTTGTTCATGAAATTTGTAATTCGATATAGACACAGATAGAGGGTGGGGGAAATTGTTGACAGTGGTTGTACATGGACTAGTGTTTTTGTAAGATTTTTGCAGGGAAACCATATATTGAAGCTCAGACGAGTACTTGCCATGAAGATGACGATAGTGTAGAGAGAGACTCACAATGTCTCTTTTGTAGGAAAGAAGTTGTGGGGAGGGAAAAGAGTACTATCTACTAGGTTTTAAAGCCGGTTTTGAACTCTGTCAAGGATATGAGACAAATGAGCAGAACGTTTCATAATATTTTATTACGATGATGATGATGATGATGATGATGATGATGATGATGATGATGATGATGATGAGGAGGAGGAGGAGGAGGAGGAGGAGGAGGAGGAGGATTTTTTGGTAGAGAATTGCGAATATATTCACAGATCACATCGACCCAGACGGAATAACAAATACAGAAGAATCGAACGGAAACAAAAACTGGTGAAGGAACAAGATGGAAAAAATGAAGAAAACAGAAAAAATAAAAAACTAGAAAGATTGGAACAAGTGAATAAAATTTGGAAAAGCAAAAAAAAAAATGAATTAAAAAATCTACAAAAAAAAATGAATTAAAAATTTTACAAAAAAAATGAATTAAAAAATATACAAAAAAAAAATGATGAAATAGAAAAAGATAGACGAAAGCGAAAAAATCGCGAAAATAGCCCAAAAAAGAAATTAAAAAAAAAGCAAAGCAGTGCGTTATTTTAGATTCTATATATAGCTCTTCAATTATGCACTGAGCATTTTTTGTTGGTCTTAGATGAATGCAATTCCACGATCCATATATAATAAAGTTGTATTTTCTTTTTAAGTAAATGAAAAAGGGTTTTTTAATATCAATATCAATACACACAAAAAAAAACAAATATATATATTTATATATTTTATATATACAAATATATATATTTATATATTATATTTATATTTATATATTATATATATACAAATATATATATTTATATATTATATATATATATACATATATACATAGATAGATAGATAGATAGATAGATAGATAGATAGATACACTAACGGTAGGGGGCGGCTTTGCCAGATCGTATAATACGCTTAAACATATTTTAATTTGTCCAGATTTTGTATATATTAATTTCGAGTCGTGATTTCAAAATTAAAAATAAGTATTTGGGTGCCATCAGCTAGAATCGAAACCGAAAGCAAAACAGTATTATTCAAAGCTGGTGACGTTACCACTGTACCAATTTGATAAGCATATGGATTTTGTAAAAATTAAAAATAAACTAAGATAAATGTACACAATTTATTACGATTTTTTCAATTTTAACCCATTTTGGATCGATCAAAAACTATTTTAATCGGCTTAAGACTCATGAAAAAATGATCCTTAAAAATCTAATCATTTGAGGTACTGAGTTGAAAATATGGAGACAAACAGAAAGACTTTATATATATATATATATATATATATATATATATATTATTTTTTCAATTTGAATTCAAACATAAATAGTAATATAACAAAGTTCATTTAAATGGTGCGATACTAGAGTTATAATTAATTTAATTACCTTTAATTATATACTTAATAATTACTATAATTACTTTTTGATATTATACCGCCTTACTGGGAACAGACACTCATTTTATTCTCCTCCACAAAAGTTCAGTTCATTTACTATACAAGTGTGCAATTTATTAGGTTCGTACTGATATTTTTATGTACAGTTCTCTGTAATATATGTTTCTACTTTTATTCTAGTGAGGGTAGCTCATCAACACTAAAAATATTCATAAAACTAAACAACAAGAAGTCACATAAACTTGGGAATATTCTTCCTTATTAGATAATGCGTACATTTATAATGTGGAAGTCTTTTATGGATTCTTCACGATCTTGTATCATATGGTACATGCTAGCTTCATAATCCTGTATCATCTGTACAAATAAGATAAGATTTAAAGTACAATTATTTTAAATAAATGTACTCACCTTAGATGTTCATATTCCAGTGTATTTTTTTCTTTTTGCAACGGCATAACATTATTTGTTTTGATTCCATATTATTCGGTCACGTGCTGTTATTGATATTACAAACTTCCGGTTTCTTGTTGCTATTCGGCAGTAAATAAATAGCAGTTAATAAATAGCACTCGAACTGGCAATAGTTCATAATTTACCTGCGGTAATATACTTAACAGTTACCATATTTTATGTAAACATTTACACCCGCTTATTCTTTATAGTAATTAAATTAAAATACCGTGTATCATAAAATTGTCCATTAAAGTTAACGTATATCTACTTTTTATAGTTTGTCGTTGTTATCTAATATTGTGTTCGTATTAAAGTATGTCGGTAATTAAAATCTAGTCAAGTTAAAACATATTAATTATATCCTTCAAATCCAATGTAAACAAATACCTGTTAAGCCGCCCCCCAAAATAATCAAATTCTACACAATTTACACCATTAATGATTACTGCACCACCTCCTTACATTCATTAACCTTTATCCTCGAGTTGCCTTTTGGCTTTGAGTAGTGATGACTCCCAAGTAAAACTATTTATACTAAACTTTGTACACATTTTTCTCAACTCTGTTGACATTGTAATTGTAGCAGGCATGATTACAGGCAGTAGTGACACTTCACGGTTTACTAGCTTGAATATCTTTGCTTTATAAGCACATTGTTGATTGTTGTAAGCATTCAACTTCCCTTTTGGCTTTGCCAATCAGAGACCATCTTCCAGGCGCGTTGAGCACGTGATATAGTTTATAAAAAGACTTAGACATCCGACAGCTTTTTTGATTACGGTAACAACAACTCCACGTGGTTGGACCCATCCAACACACACAAACACACCGAACTCCTCTCTTGTAGCGCCACAGAAACTATTCGAGCCTTTGGTTCTGAGTTCGAATCCGATGAGGAAATGTGCTACCGCAGGACCCAGACTTCAATACGGTACACGCACTCCAGCAGTACTTACTAGCATTTCTGTTTCTGTCCATATTTATGAATTTCTATTCGTCACACTCTTCTCGTCTCCGTTCCTTTTTTACATAACAAAGATGATCAATAAAGATGTTTTTACATGTTAGAAAGAGACTTTGTTTTTCTATTTTATAAAATAACCTAAATATTCAAAGAAACTGTTCTTCTTAAAGAATAAATTTAGTTCAGACAAACTTTATTTTTTCAACCGATATATTACTTAAAATACTCTTAAATTCCAACACACCTCAATCGCCTAGCGATTACATAAAATGTGCAATCCAAACTTATCTAGTCTACATCGATTTGTTAATGAAGATTAATAAAACAAATATTCGTATTCAAATTAAATATACAAGTCACAAAATTTTTCACAGAATTTTGGTTCAGGCAATAATAGATAACATTTTTAATGGCATTATTCCAGAAAAATATTAATGCAGCCTGCGATCATCTGTATTTGAGAAAAATACACACTCTCTCAGTACTAATACTTTTCAAAGATTCTAATGTTTTCAACTCCATCTTGTATTGAATAACACAATTCTATAACAGTACAAGCGATGGTCTTATCGAACGTCTGTTGGTGCATATGTATATATATAACAAGTGAAGCATGTATGGTCCCCCGTGAGTGCACAGTAAGCGAGGCAAAAAAATGACTAAGTTCAGCCCCCCCCCCAAGTTAGCCCCAAAAGTCCCCGGGGGACTAAAATCCTGGTGACAATGAACAAATGGTGCAGTTTTAAGCTTTAACATATGTGAATTTGAGTTCTACACCATGCAAAAAAAAGAAATAACTAAGTCCATCATTCCCTCCCATTTAGCCCCAAAAGTCGCCAAGGCCTTAACATATTTAAATTTGGGTTCAGCACCAAGCAAAACTACTAAATAAACTTACACAGAAAACTTTGGATAAATATGGTAAAATAATCCCAAAAAAGAAGTGTTTTTATTAGCCCTAAAAGAGCCGCAGGGGCACACCCAGGAGTTAGGTATAGACAAACAAAATTCTATAGAAATCAATTAGTTACAACTTTTCAGAAAGTTTTATAAAAATCCAAGCCATTAATTTTTTATTTAATAAGCACAAAAGTGTCAATTTTAGCCATTTTAACCCGAAAGGCATCCCTAGGGAGGCAACTGGAGTTGTCCCAGAAAATCCGTTAGGTTACTTTTTTACTCATATCATGTTTAATGTTTGTGCAACATTTCAAAAAATTCCAAGGTGTAGTTATTGAGAAAAGTGCGAACAGACGAACGGACTAACGGACAAGGGTGAATGTACAAGTTCGTCCTCTTTTTGTTGGGTAACCAAAAATTATAGTACATTTCGACGTTGGATAGATAAAATTTTGACCCTATGTTTGATATTTGGCGTAATGATGTATAAGTGATCTGGCAATAAAGGGTGAAACACCCTTCTATTATTGTGTTAGTACATCTAATTGGAAAGATTTATAATTGCATTGAAAATAGCATATGAAGTTTTATTCATAATTATTAATAATCAGCATGGGTACCCGGCATTGCCCGGAATGACATAAAGTTCCGTTTGACCACACCTAAGGATATTAATCATTTTCATCATGTACAACAATTTAAAAAATAAAAGAATGGATAAAAACATGTAAATTTAATCGTCCAGAAAAGGAAGTACGTGATACCCTATTTCAGCAGAAAGGATATAAAGGGAAGAAACTATTCTCCGGATATTGAGCACTTTTTGTTGTCCGTGCAGTTAAAAGACCCCCACCAAAAATATAAATAAATAAAAATAAATAAAAACAACATTTGTTTCAATAAAAATAGCAGCGAGTGCCCGAACGACCGAAAAAAAAAATTAGCCAAATACGCGCGTAATATGTGGTTTTTTAATTTTTTAGTTTTTGTAAAGGCACTTTTTTACTGGCTTTTTTTTCGAAAACAAAGGATATTTTCGATTTGCTTTTTTTTTTATTAGCTGGGGGGGGGCGTTTTCGGTTTGCTTTTTTTGAGTCGGAGGGTTTTTTTTTTTTTTGTTTCTAAAAGTGTGGCTGAAGTTTAAATTCGAAGCGGTCAAAATTTCTGTATAACCGTTTCAAGAATATTAAAAATAATCAAATGAATTTTTTTCAGTTTATTCATTTTTTTTTATTATTTAAAAAAAAAACATTTTTCTGTCTACACGGAATTATTTTTCAAGCTAGAAACTTATTAAGATTACCAAATTATTTTATTTGGTGAAGAGTTTATTATGTTTCGAATTTTATAGGGGGAAATAACTCTACGTCTTTAAAAAAGTCGATGTCGGAAATAATTCTAAATAAATTAAATTAAATATATTATGAACTGAATTGTTATTTAAAGTTTATTAAATAGCAATTTTAAATAGACTACTTAAAACAATTCTCTGGCTAGAAACATTAGCTAACATACCGCTATTTAGTAAAACCGATTTACCTTAATGCAACATGCAAATCTTAATTATATATTTGGCAAGAATCATGCTATATATAGAAATACATGAAAGAGTGAAGTAGCGGACCTTTTGTATATACTAATCCTATTGTGAACAAACAGACAAACAGACAAGAATACGAAT
>NC_136483.1:30509331-30576831 GCF_053919585.1 Euprymna scolopes | reverse complement strand
ACGAGAGAAAGATAGATAGATAGATAGAGAGAGAGAGAGAGAGAGAGAGAGAGAGAGAGAGAGAGAGAGAGAGAGATAGATTCATACTGAGGAAGGATCGGTCGAAAATTATGTGCTTTGGAAAGAAAAATTTTCGTTTTATTTTTTTCAAAATACTTTTTGTATTCCTACACGTCAACACATATGAAATAAATACAGAAAAGTTATAAACATTTATATATTTTTCGTATTGATATTTTATTCATACATACATACATACATACATACATACATACATATATATATATATATATATATATATATATATATATATATATATATATATATATGAATGAGAGAAAGGGGGCGGATGGTAACCTTCGGATGGCCGATTACACCGATCACACAAACTGCTCATATCTGGTGTCGCTAACTTGACAATGTCTTCATTACCTACATTTTTTTTCTTATCTTTCGTTTCACATGGCCACTAATTATCGATTCAAACCCACGAATATTTTCACTAAGACTCGCAATCTCCTGATTTTTGTATGCATCCACAATCAAATTATACTTTTTAGTCGTTTTTTACTGCTGAGTAACCACTCATGAAGGCCAAGAGTCGTTCGAGGATAAGAGTTAATCGGAAGAAATGATTATAATCCGAAAGATGAGAAAAACGATGAGAGAACTAATATTGATTAGTGGCATGAACTTATTTTTCATGGGGTCTTTTTAACAAGAATTTATTCACATTGGATTTGAAGACGATTAAGTTGTAACCAATAGGGAAATAGTCGTGCGGTAATACGTTTAACAGTATAGGCACTGCCCAAAAAGTGAAAGAAAAACTAAGGTGTTGTTTATTTAAACAAATCTATTAAAATCCATTATTTTTCAGCAACTTTTTTTCCAGAAAGATAAAAGCTTGAATTTTATCATATAAATAGCAGAATAATATAAAACATTTTCTGCTATTTTTAATAGAATTTTAAATTTTCAAAAAAAAAAAAACACACCATTTCCCGTTATTTTTACCGCTAAAATATTAAAATATTTGTTTAAAAGGTTTTTAAACTAATTGATTTTTTTTTCGTCTAAAAAGGATATAGGATGATTAAACTTATGCAAAAATATTATAATATAAGTATCTAAATTTCAAATAATTCCAACTTTTTATATCAATCTATAGGTTTGCGCAGCGAAATTAATAAAAACAAAATTTAATTATAGTTTTAAATTAAGTATAGGTGCCTAGAGGGGACTAAAGAAACTATATGTTGCCATGTATTTTACCTTTTGATTTGACGATTAAGTGAAGGGTTTAATTCTTTTTTCATAAGCGATATATATATATATATATATATATATATATATATATATATATATATATATAAAGCTGAACGTCTGTGTGTGTGTCTGGTCACGAATAGGCTCTTATATGGTTGCCTATTATAGAAAACTGATAACATATAATGATAGAAGATGTATCGAGACACAGGAATGGGTATGTTTTATCTGGCATAATGATGATTCATTAAAATTGTGGGGTCTGCGGACGCGCTTGGTCCACAAAGCATGGAAATAAAAAAAATTAAAAATTAAAAAAAAAACGTTTACAAGTGTTTTTGATATAGATGCACATAAGAATACTTTGATAAGTATGTTTTAACTTAAATAGAGATGGTATAATAAAATTGTGGGGTCTGAGTTCGCGCCTGGCCTCCATAGAATGGAAATAGGCACAAACTTTAATAATGACTTTTCATATCTATCTGCGTAAGTATACTTTGATAATTATGTTTCAGTTTGAAGAAATATGGTATAATAAAATTATGGGGTGTTTGTTAGCACCTGACCTCCATAGAATGGAAATATATCACAAAGTTAAACAAGGTTTTTTAATATAGATCCACAGAATATTGTGATAAGTGTTTCAGTATGAACAGGCATAGTATAATTAATTATGGGGTTTATCTATTGTAATTTTACTTTCATCATATTTTGCTTTGGTTTTGAAACCCCCAAATTCGAAGCTATCTCTTTACAACCCTATCAGAGTCCATTTTGTGTAGGCTGTTTTTGAACCCAGTCAACGACGGGTACTTTTGCTAGTGTATATATATATATATATATATATATATATATATATATATATATATATATATGTTGCCCATATAACCCCCGAAGTTAAGCAACGATGAGGCTAGCCAGTACTAGATGGGTGACCATTTTGTTAATGCTAAGTGTCGTATGTGTTAAAAAAAACTCCTGCATCTTCCATCACGGTTGAGCCACCATAGTTGAATAACCAAGAAATTACCGAAAGAAATTATCGTATTTTACCAAAATGTGCAGTTATTTATCGATTTATGTCTATTTTTATATGGATTCCTCAAAGCATTTTGTATTTAATGATATATAAAAAATATTGCGCTCACTAAAACAAAATTATCAATTTATTTTTCAAAGATTTAGAAGTAGTGTTTTTCGCAAAAATGATGAACATATATATATATATATATATATATATATATCACTGCTTACAACAACACGTTTTTCAAAGTCAAGTAAATATCTGTCGAAGAGATCTTTCTCGAAATATTATTTCACACGGACATACCACCAGACCGACTTTCCCAGGTAACCACTGTGCAAATATAAATATACTGCGTATATGAAATATGAATATGTACACATGTATTTATAAGTTGTATTATTAAATTTCTCACCTGCTTCAGCTTGTGTCTTTCCGTTACTTTTGCATTGTACCGCCTTCTACAATTCCATTTATATATATATATATATATATATATATATATATATATATATATATATATACATTTATATATATATATAAGCAACGATGCGCCTTACCAGTACCGCGTAGCTGACCGTTTCGGAATGCTAAGCGCTCTATATACTTTGGCGGGCCATAGCATTCTTGAAGTTAGTATTTGGCGGGGGTGGGTCGTTTAATCCACTGTGAGCAGTCTTCGTTCTCGGCATTGACTCCAGTCCTCTAGCACTTCTCCTTGCTACTGAACACAAGCAGTGCCGATTAAAGAGAGGTGTGGTTAGTGATTGCGCAACCCTTGCCTCATGAGTACTCGCGCAGCTATCCGTACAGAGGATATCCATTGTCTCTTGATACTGCTCAGAGACATAACTATCAACATTTTTTGGATAATAGAAATAGTGATAACTTGAAAAGTGTGTGTGTGTGTGTTCGTGTGTGTTTGTGTGTGTATGTTTGTTTGTGCGTGTGTGTGCATGTTTGTTTGTGTGTGTGTTTGTGTGTGTGTTTGTGTGTGTGCGTGTGTGTTTGTGTATGTCTGTGTGTTTGTGTGTTTGTGTGTATGTGTGTTTTTTTGTGTGTGTGTGACGTTTAATGTTTCGATCAGTCCATTCAATGTCAAAAAAAATTGTTTCTCAAAGTGAGGATAGATAAGAAATATCCACTACATTTAATAATAAGCTTGCAATGGACTGCATACGGTTTGTCCTATCTGTATGAGATACTGTGTGCGTATGTACGTGGGGAAGTGGCAATGTGAAAGAGTGTATATGTGAAAGAGAGGGGGAGAAAAGGAGATAGAAATAGAGAGGGGGATATAAAAGAAATAAAAAAGGTACAAAAAGGCAGAAGAAAATTAAGATATAGACAGCTAGAAATCGAAAGAGAGTGAGAGAGAAGGAGAGAGATGAAGAGAGGAAATGAGGGAGAGAGATGGGGGGAGAGGAGTATTCCAAAGCGAATCTCAAGATTAGATTTACTTTCCATTGTAAGAATTCCAAATTGTACGGATTTCGTCTTCGAAAACTTTGTCGGCTTAATAAAGACTTTGGAACTCTGAAAAATGGCGCTGGTGAGGGTGCTCGCTTAGAGGGCTTAGATCACTTGGGGGTGAAACGAAGTGGAAATAAGAATTTAGCCCGGATGACTGAGTTAGTAAATATAACTGGGCTAGAGGGATAATGTAGAGAGTTCTACAGACAGTTGGAAAACGTAAAATACTCCATTAGCATAATACAGGCTGACACTTCTGCTGTCGTGTCTTCTGGGACATATAATTATGTATTTTTCTCGATTTCTCAACCAAGGTTAAGTGGGATGTACCTCCCCGTACCGATGGATAGGAGAGTTATGGATTTTACTGTTTCTCTGAGTGGGCTGGGCCTTTTATAAAGAAACAGACAACGACCACCATTTTCACCTAATACATACATATATATATATATATATATATATATATATATATATATATATACATATATATATATATATATATAGAGAGAGAGAGAGAGAGACAGAGAGAGAGAGACAGAGAGAGATACAGCCAGACAGGAAAGCTATGAGGTGGAAATTACTGATCAAGAAAAAGCAAATTCCCAAACCAAATATAAATATAGTTATTTATATCTTAATCCCAATCAAATGAAAAAGCTCAATAATTCACTGATGACAATAGAGTTTGCGATAAATAATGAGCTGTAAAGAAGAAATTTACAAAAAGGTTTTATTATTCGGCAGAATACTCCGAAGCTTTGGACTATTCTGCCGAATAATAAAACCTTTTGTAATTTTCTTCTTCTTCTTCTTCTTCTTCTTCTTTTTCCCGTGAAACTGCTAGACAGAAATTTCCCTCCACAGCATAAGCTGCACAAACTATTCAACAGAAACACGATTAAGGTCAGCTATTCCACCACTCCATCAATAAATATCATCGCAAAGGAACGCAATAAAAATGAAATTGCGGACTGCTCAAGAGGGAAAATGCAGGGTGAAATCCCTCGTGTATGATGCGACACTCACACATCAGACAGCACTAGCCGCTCGAGATTGGCAGCTAAAAGATAAGGGAACACCTTTCAGCATTAAATGGAGGATCATAGAGAGAAGACCAGCATACTCACCAGCCTCAAAACGGTGCCCCCTTTGTGATGCGGAGAAATATCACATTATAAAGACTATTAATGACCCTCAAAAGACCTGTTTGAACGTATGTAGTGACACCATCAAAGCCTGTTTACATAGGAGACAAGCGCTCCTAATAAACTGGGAGGACCAAACAATGAACGAAGACCCCACCTAAAGGAATTTTTTCAAGAGTATTCTAGATGCAGTCAACTTAGCGCATTAATTAGTAAAGTCAACATAGACATTTAGACAATTGTAAGTATAAATATTAAGTATAAAAATTAAGTATAAAAATGAAGAAAATTATGGCTACCTTAAAGAATACAATACACATATATAAAGGACTTAGAAATGAAATAGCTTGCATACCTCCCTCAACTATTTAAAATAAAATAAAATAAAAAAAAAGTTAAAAAAATAAATAAGATAGATTAATTACTTCCCTTGGACCAACTGAAACATGGATTATCTCCCCTTAACTGAAACAAAGAAGGAAAATTAATAAGACAAATTAATTATCTCCCTTGCACCAGTTAAAATTAACATAAAGCAGACCGGAAACCATGGAAAAACAGAACAGTACATATTTATTAAAATGCATTTAATAAAAAATAAAAAATTAGAAAATTCATATTAGAATAAAATAAAATATACAGAGATAGGAATAAGTTATAGTTAAATAAAAATGAACATCATTAAAAAAAATAAATGCGGGCTTGAAATTTATTTCCTCAGACAGAAACAACATGTCTGACGAGAGCCTAACATCATTTACGTTTTACCATTAACTGGTTCCCTTTATGTTGGGCTTGAAACCGACGATACCAATGTTTTTCTGAACTTCTGTACAATTAAATAAATATATAAATATATATATATATATATATATATATATATATATATATATATTAGTGATGGGACGATTTAAAAAACTTTCTCGATTCCGATACAATTACCGATTCTGTTAAAATTTCGATTCCGATTCTAATTCTTTTAAACTTTCAACTTAAATTAGAGATTTGTTGCTTTAAAACTAAATTTATCAGCGTGTCTTGTCGGTATATATTTTTGCAAAACGTAAAATGTATAGTATAGGTTTACATGAGTAAATCTTTCTAAATCGTTTTCCTTGTAATTGATTGAAAGTTGTGAGGCACATAAAGACGTTCATTTTTTAAAACAAAGCTGGCTCGCAAGATTAACGTTATTTGATTGTTTTATAATGGAAAATAGTCGACGATTTGTATATACAACAAAAAGACTGTGTAAAAAGAGAATAGTTTACAAAATCCTCCCTCCCTTATTAAAATAATTTTCTAAATAATAATGTTACTATTTAGAAAACCATTCTTAACATTGGAATGTAGAGAAGAGGAGGAACTATTCCGTGACTTCTCTCTGCCAAAGAATATTCATATTTCTGATCCTAATTACTAAAATTTAATCGGTTATTAAATTGAGTTGTTTTACTGTAAAAAAAAAGACAAACATTATAAAGAAATAAGACTACTACTACTACTACTACTAATACTAATACTAATACTAATAATACTAATAATTCTGATTTCGCTTATGAACGTCTCTCTGGAAAGGGATGGGATTCATTTCCAGAGGATTTCCCTTAATCCCGGCTTCAAACCAGGAGCTTCAAAGATCAAGGGTTTTCCCAAGGATGTTGGTGGTACCTATAATTGCAGAGGTTTGAAGGCCGCCTAAAACATCGGGGATTTGTAGTTTTAATAATAATAATAATAATAATAATAATAATAATAATAATAATAATAATGATAATGATGATGACGGTGAAAAATTTGAACAAATTATCGCGACTTGTTTTTCTTTGGTTTGCTAATCCGCAATTATGAATTTTCAAGGAGAGTTCGTGTAAACAGCTTAAAAATAATAATCTGAATCTATAATATAAATTTCACCTGTCTGTTTAAATGTATGTATGTATGTATGTATGTATGTATGTATGTATGTATTTTATGTCAGGTCATGTCATATGCTACTGGTACCATGTAACCCAGTACTACCTGCCTCATGGTCGGGTCACCGGTGACTAAACTGGTTCCCCCACCAGACTTGTTTGGCGAGGAGGGCGGCTAGTCTCCCTGAAGGATTAAAAACAAGACCTTCCAAAGGGCGAATGAACTCTTTTTCTGGGTCAACGGCCAACTAGCACCGTGTATATTTGTGTGTGTGTGTGTATATGTATATTGGGGTACAGAGGGTTCCCATAAGCCGTGGTGAAGGCAACCTTTCTAGGAGGAGCAAATCTCTGATTTAAAAAACAATAAAGCGGAAGACCAGTACCCGCATTAAGCTGGTCAGCAGTTTAATTTGTTGCTGGCTATCTTGCTCTTGCTTGTTGCTGGATCTCAACATTTTGAACCGAGAGAGAGACTTAGCTGTCTTACAAAGCTAAGACTCTGTAACATCATATTTGTATAGATACTCCCTCAGACATTTGAGCTTATGGATTTTAAATGTCTGAGGGAGTGGCACTCGTCTGACAAGACGTTGCAATCATCATCATCATGTACGTATGTATGTATGTATGTATGTATGTATGTATGTATGTATGCCTGCCTAAAACTTTCGACAAAGGCAACGGATTTTCACCAGATCAGTATTATTTTGAAGCTTGACTCTTTGGACGATAAATATCGAAAAATTGGCCAAAAACATTAATTTATTAACCCTCAACTGGGCAGTTTCTTACTGGGAGGGTCGATTTTTTTACTGACTTTTTTTTTTGCAAGTCTTTCAACCCTCGCGTTCACGACGTCAGTCAAAGGGCCGTTATTTTGACCGCCCACGATGTCACCACCACGGTAGGCACATTGGTAAAACAGTTTGCTTACTTTCACTTATTTTTCATCTGGAGCGTTACTGCTTACTACTCCTGTTTTTATTATTATTATTTTTTTTTTTTTTTTTTTGCGTTTGGAATTTTCCTTCTATTTTTTTTTTTTTTTTTTTTTTTTTTGCTCAACCAACACCCTTACACAAACCTCCACTTTCTTTTCCGCCTTCACGTCACGGGTTCGAGCCCGTCTACTATAACTTATTTTTTATGCTCAACACACAGCTCCAAACACCCGGGTAACGCAAGGCACCCAGGCTAGTCTATAATATAAATCTTCTCTGTCTGTTTAAATGTATGTATGTATGTATGTATGTATGTATGTGTAAATCTTTCGACAGAGGCGACGGGTTTTCACGAAATCGATATCGTTTTGGAGTTCGACCCTCCGGAAGACAAATATCGAAAAATTGGCTAAAAACATTAATTTCTTCACCTTCAACGGGGCACTTTTCTACAGTGAAGGGTTGCTTTTTTTCGCCGATATTTTGGAAAGTCATCCCCTCTTTTCGATTGACTAGCCTTAATTTAAACATTCGCCACTTCCGACTTGGCGATGGACGCAACACCAAAGACGTCACGTTTTTTTTTGTTGTTGTTTGTTTTGTTTTTGTTTTTTGGGGGGGTTTTTTACATGGAAGTCACCACTTATTAATGCCCGGAGGCCACTCGAGGGTAAGGGTTATGGCGTGTACAGTAATAAATGGGACAATATCGTAGTAATCGTTAGTAATGGAGATATGATAAAGTGTCTTACTTAAGGGGGTGATTTATCAAGAACTTGTTTACGTTGGACTTGAAGACATCCACGTTGTAGTCAGGTGGGAAACAAGCAAACGGAAGAGAGTTCCACAAGCGTGCACTTCTAAAAAAGAGGCTTTGTTCATGGAATCTACGTTTTGATTTAGGCGCAGATAAAGAGTGGAAAAAATTACTGAGAGTGGCTTCAGCTAGACGGTGTTTTTCGTGAAAAAATGGCGAGAGAGGCCAGATATTGGAGCTCAGACGAGCACTTCTCATGGAAATAACAATAAAACAACGATAGGCTCGCAACTTCTCTCCTATGCGAGAGAGGTTGCAGGGAAGAGAAAAGGGCATCCTCCGCTAGGCTACGAAATCTATTTTGTACTCATGGCAGAATAGGTTGTTTTTAGCAGCTCCTGCCCAGATGTGACAGCAGTACTCCATCCTTGGACATACTTGGCTTTTATATAGATAGAGAATTGCATCAGCAGTGAGATATCTACTGGAGCGGTAGAAGGATGCCATCATTTTTCCAGCGACCTTGGCAACAGATTTGATGTATGTGTTCCATTTCAGATCAGGAGTAAAGGTCAATCCCAGAAGTTAGTCAAAACATGGAGCCTCCCCAAGACGAGAGCCAGCCATTTCAATTGATGCCAGATGGGGATCAGCGCGTTGATGATGTAAAGATAGAAGCTTGGTTTTAGATGCATTAAAAGTAACCAGCCACCTCTTCCCTCATTGTAATATGTTCTTTTCCTCCTTCGCTGTACTTTTCGAGCCTGCCTGCTTACTACCAATTTTTATTTTATTTATTTATCTATTATTTATTTTTTTTGGTCAACACACACCTCCACCCACGTTAGTAAATACATAAGAAAAAAAGTCGGTTTCGCATATAAAGTTAACGGAATGTAATCAATTTTGTTTATTTTAAAATCTTAGTCATGTTAATGCTCCTGATCAAAATTTTGTATAAAATATGTCATTGTGAATAGTCATACAAAACACTTTTTTCCCCCTCGTACTAACCCAAGTCTAGGCGTTAATGCGAAAAAAAAAGCGATTACGTGTGGTTTTATAACTTTTCCGGCCGCATTTATGGCTATTGATAAAAAATTTGATTAAAAGTTAGAATGGCCCGGAAATAGGTGATCATTTTACACTAAATTTATATGTGCAACTCAACCGGCTCTAAATTCTACAAATCTATTTGTTTTCTTTTTTAGTGTGTTCACACATAATCGCCTAAAAAGTAGAATCTCATTGAGAAGTAATTTTAAATGTAGATATAATTTCTTACAGCAGGCAAACAGAAGAAAGTTCCATAAGCATTCAGTTCTAAGAAAGAAACTTTGTTCATGGAATCTACCTTTAGTTTTAGGAAAAGACAAAGAGTTGGGGAAATTATAAATGTTGTTTTTAGCTAGACGAGTGCTTCTCGTGAAGGTTGGCGAGAGGGGAGCATAGATTGAAGCGTAGACGAGCACTTGCCATGAAAATGACGATAAAGCAGAGACAGGCTCGCAGCGTCTCTTCTGTGAGAAAGACGTTGCAGGGAAGAGAAAAGGGCACCCCTACTAGGCTACAAAGTCTATTTTGAACTCTTTCAAGTTAGGAAAAATTATTTCTAGCAGCTCCTGCCAAGATGTAGCAACGGTACTTCATCCTTGGGCGTACATGGCTTTTAGAAAGGTAGAGAATTCATTGGATCGATAGAAGGACCCTACCATTTTCCAGTAACCTTGGCAACGAATTTGATGTACGTGCTCCATTTCAGATCGGGAGTAAAGCTCAAGCCCAGAAGCTTGTCAAAACATGGAGCCTCTCCAAGACGAGAGCCATTAATTTCAGGTGATGCCACATATTTATTTACATAGGCATCACCACTTATCAAGGCCAAGAGGTCACTCGAGGATAAGGGTTAAAGAGTGTACAGTAGAAATTGGACAATATAGTAACCGTTAGTAATGGAAATTAAGTAAATTTGTTAACTTATATGGCTCATCAAAAACTTGTTTACGTTAGACTTGAAGACGACTATATTGTAGTCAGCCGGAAAGCAGGTAAACGGAACAGAGTTCCACAGGCGTGCAGTTCTAAGAAAGAAGCTTTCTTCATGGAATCTACGTTCAGGTTTAGGCACAGATAAAGAGTGGGAAAAATTAGTGATAGTGTTTTCTGCTAGACGGGTGTTTCTTGTGAAAGTTTGTCGAGAGGGACCATAGATTGGGGCTCAGCCGAGTACTCGCCATGAAAATAACGATAAAGTAGAGACAAACTCGCAACATCTCTTGCTACGAAGTCTATTTTAAACTCTATCAAGGCAGGATAATCCTTTCTAGCAGCTCCTACCTAAATGGGGCAACAGTACTCCATCCTAGGACGTACCTGGCTCTTATATAGATAGAGAATTGCATCAACAGTGAGATATCTACTGGATCGATAGAAGGATCCCACCATTTTTCTAGCGGCCTTGGTAACGGATTTAATGTATGTGTTCCATTTAAGATCAGGAGTAAAGGTCAAGCCCAGAAGAGTGTCAAAACATGGAGCCTCCCCAAGATGAGAGCCATTCATTTCAATTGATACCAGATTGGGATCAGAGCGTTGATGATGTAAAGATAAAAGCTTGGTTTTAGATGCATTAAATGTAATAAGCCACCTCTTTCCCCATTGTACCACTTGCTCAAAATCAGAGGAGAAAGAATCAAAGAGAACTTGGTCGTTTACGGTTTTAGATGTGCTACCATAGATAGTAATGTCATCAGTATAAATGTCAACGAATGATGTAAGGATGTGATTTGGAAAATCATTAATATAGATCAGGAAGAGAGTTGGACCCAGGATGAACCCCTGAAGGACTCCAGCATTAATACTGAGACTTCTGATTTCTGCCCATCAACTGCTACTCTTATGAACCTAATGGAAAGAAATGATTTAATAATTAAGAAGACATTTCCAGCTATACCGTAGCTGGAGATCTTGTGAAGTAAACCTTTATGTCATACTCTATCAAAGCCCTTTGATATGTCAAGAGCAATTGACCTAGAAAGGTAGCCTCCGCGAGAGATTCGCCAATCCTATGAGATATAACTGTAAGCACATCTGCTGTAGATCTAGCAGAACGGAAACCATATTGTGTGTCACTAAGAAGGTTATTTTTGCTGAGATGGTTGATTACTTCTGTATTTAACACAGATTCCAGCAACTTACTCATGATGCACAGGAGACTTATTGGCCTATACTGAGAGAGAAATGACTGATCCTCTGAATTCTTAAATACAGGGTATACTGATGAGATTTTCCGGGGTGGTGGGAAGCAATTCTTCTTATATGTGTATATATATACGTGTATATATATACACCCGACCATGTTTGGTGAGGAGGGCGGCTAGTCTCCCTGAAGGATTAAAAACAAGACCTTCCAAAGGGCGAATGAACTCTTTTTCTGGGTCAACGGCCAACTAGCACCGTGTATATTTGTGTGTGTGTATATGTGTATTGGCGTGGAGAGGGCTCCCGTAAGCCGTGGTGAAGGCAACCTTTCTAGGAGAAGCAAATCTCCAATTTAAAAAACAATAAAGCGGGAGACCAGTACCCGCATTAAGCTGGTCTGCAGTTTAATTTGTTGCTGGCTATCTTGCTCTTGCTTGTTGCTGGGTCTCAACATTTTGAACCGAGAGAGAGACTTAGCTGTCTTACAAAGCTAAGACTCTGTAACACCATCTTTGTATAGATACTCCTTCAGGCATTTGGGCTCATGGATTTTAAATGTCTGAGGGAGTGGCACTCGTCTGACAAGACGTTGCAATCATCATCATATATATACACATATATATACGTATATAAATATGGATATGTATAGACGTGTACATATTAACAGGGTGACCCAAAAAACGGTCCCCACCTCTAATTAGGCCCCGTTTCTTAGTGTTTTGTCCGAATGAAATGAAACTTTGGTCATAACTAGTTTATTATATTCAAAACATCACATCAAAACACTAGGGGTTTTTGCCTTTTTTCTACAGCATATGTTCTAGGTGGCCCCCATTTAGCTCCATGCATTTCTTTAGGCGCAGCACGAAGTTGTCCATGACGTTCTTACAGACCGAATTGGTAATGGCTCTCATCTCCTCCCTGATGGCTTCCTTGAGTTTCGTGATAGTTTTGTGTTTCCCTGCGTAGACTTTGTTCTTAAGATAGCTCCAAAGAAAAATATCTGGGGGCTTAGGTCCGGGCTATGTGGTGCCCACTCAAAATCAGTCTTGAGTCTGATTACTTGGCCTCCGAAGTTTTCTTTCAGCCAATCTCGAGGTGTGAGAACTTACTCTGTCCTGCTGGAACCAGAACTTGCTCATGTGCGACGAGTAGATGGTCTGGAACTCACCCTTGAAGGTTTTGAGGACCTCCACATATCGCTCCTTGGTGACTGTCACTGCTGCACCAGATTCTTCGATGAAGATTGGTCCTATTATGCCTCTTGTCGAGATTGCAGCCCACACCGTGCACTTAGGAGAGTGAAGGGGCTTGGTGGCTACTTCATTGGTTCTGGAGGTCTTGGAGTTCGCCTTTCCATCAAGATGGAAGTTGGATTCATTTGAGGTCCAAAGGAGGTTAAGGAAACTTGGTGTCTCCTCGATCTTCTCGAGTATCTTGACTGCCATAGCCCTCCTCTGCTTCTTGTCTGAGGCTAAAAGGGTCTGCAGCGTCTGTATTCTGTATCGTTCACGAGCACTCTCCTGCAAGTCTCACGGGACATACCGAGGGACTGACTTCGCTTACGCACAGAGCGTTTCGGACTTTGCTGGAGAGACTCTCTCACTTTTTCGACCAGCTCGGCTGTTTGCTTCTTGGGACGTCCCGAGTGGCTTGGATGGTTCTCTCTGGCAGCGCTGAGGTTCTCCATGGTCCCATACTTCTCAAAGTGGTCCACCCAGTTCTGAATTCTGCTTTTGGATGGAGCCTTTTCACATTCGAACTGACGCATGAAACTGTCCTGGGTTTTCTTAAACGAGCCTGTCTTGTAGTAAAATTTAACACAGTGTATTCTTTGTCCCAGCTCCCACTGGGGTATTGATGTACTCACGGTAGTTGATTCTGCCATGTCCATTAAAATAAGGGCAATCGGTGAATAAATAATGGAGATATCACATAAAGTGTACACGGGGCCCTTTTTTTTATCACTACTACTACTACTACTACTACTACTAATAATAATAATAATAATAATAATAATAATAATAATAATAATAATAATAATAATAATAATAATAAACCAACTCCGGACAACGACAACCATACTAGAAATAAAAATACTAATAACGAACAAGATAAATGCAACTGCAGATCACGCGCACTTTTCCCACTTCAAAATAAATGTCTAACCAAAAGCATAGTTTACCAGGCCACAATATTCGCGAAAGAAAACTCGAATAAAAAGAAATATCACGTAGGTATGACGTCCTTTCAAAATCCGATATTATGACCCAAAATACGTTCAAAAATAAACACAATAACACAGAATGAAAACAACACTAGCAAACAAATACTGGGAACTCAAAGAAAGCGGACGTTCGTTAGTAGTCGAATGAAAAATAGTAATAAAAGCAAACACATGTAAAGACCTAGACGATTCATGTAGATTATGCCTTCATGAAAAATTTGCTATCCTATACTTTAAAGAACGCCAACATCAATTAAACTCTAGGAGAGAAATAGCGAACAATTGTGTTCACATGATAAACTTTAGGATAGCAATACAAACTAATTTTTAAATTAACAATAACAATAGAAAATAAATAAATAAAATAAACATACATATGCATAAATTATCATATATATATATATATATATATATATATATATATATATATATATATATATATATATATATATAAACTAACATAATATTAAAAAAACAAAAAACACATTTAAATACATATAGGTAAAAAATAGGTCAACTCACTAGATATCTACACTCTCTGCTAAAAAAGCACACACAAAGGAAGGCTTCAACATAAGGTCAACTGGGCCTTTGCCTGCCAATTGGCTGATTAGGAAGAGAGCGGTTGAAACTAGGAAGTGGATTGGCTAACTAAAAATTCAATAGAATATGCGTATATAAAAACGCAAGACTACAACAACTCTTCGCATAAGCCTGACGGATCCTAGTGTGGATGAAACGCGGAATATTCTGTGTAGCGTAATTGCCATATATATTTTTCTAACTTACTACCTAGCTCTACCTATGTATTGAGCACCGTTGACGTAAATACTTAGTTTATGCATAAAATTATACTTTCGTATAGTAATTTATGTGATTAAATGAAGTAGTCATATATATATATATATATATATATATATATTCTCAAGAAATATCAAGTTAATTTGAATGAAATTTACACTTAATTATTAAACAGGTATTATCTATCTAGAAATAAAGCGGAAATCAAATATATCTTTAGTTAACAAATATCCATTAACAAAAAAAAATCAAATTACCTACATGCAAAAGTATTTAACACACTGTCAAATTTCATTCTTAAGCAGTCATTTCATCTTGCTACAATATTTCAATCAATCAGAAATCTCATTCTTAAGCATTCTTACAACGAATCAGAAAGCACCTCAGGGTTCCGGCTCCTTACAGATCAATTAATAATAGATCTCAGACATTGCGCATGTTGCCTCTTTCATTAGTGTTTGAAAATGATTAAAACAAAGGAATTGACTAATGATGTGCACGGGAAATCACAGCAAGACATAAAGGTAAAAAGGGGTGCAGAAAAATAGCTTCAGAACTAAATTTGGTATTGAGTACAGTTAGGGCTGCCGCGAGAAATTAAAAAACAATGCGTGGTAATACTAAATACCTTCTAAGAAGTGGTTGTAAATTAAATGATGTTATTGCTCATTACGTTGCATGTAACGTGAAAAAAAGAACCATTTCTTACTCAAAAATTCAGAACTATTTTCAGGAAGCAGGTATTGAAGTAAGCAAGAACACAATAAAGAGATCATAGAATCGTACATGAATCCTAGATTACCGAGAAAGACTCCATTGTTGAGTACTAGACGTGAAAGATCGTTTGAAATTTGTTTATAAATTTCATGATGAATCGGATGACTTCTAGAAAAAAAATTATTTGGTCAGATGAAACAAAAATTGAGCTTTTCGGGACATATAAAAAAAAAAGGCCCAGAATTTAAACCATCTAATACCATTCCTACTGTAAAATTTGGAGGTAGAAGTGCCATGATTTGGAGCTGCTTTTCTGCAAATGGGGTCGGAGGAATTGAAATTATAGAAGGGAAAGTGAATGCAGCAAAATGCACAAAGATTTTGTCAACACATCTGTTTAAGAGTGCTGAAGATTTATGATTGGGCCGTGACTTTGTCTCCCAACAAGACAATATAAGACTAAAATAACTATGAAATGGTTTAAGGACAATGGAATTAGTGTTCTACAGTAGCCTAGCCAGTGATACGATTTTAATCCCATCTAAAATCTGTGGAAAACTTTGAAGTTAAGGGTGCATGCAAGAGATACAAAGAATATCAAGGAATTGAAGAAAGTTTGCGAAGAAGAATGGCTGAAACTACCAAAAAGTGTTTGTAAGAAACTAGCAGGCAGTTATGGAAAGCGTTTGGAGGCTGTAAGGCAGAATACAGGATATACAAAAGTAAATATTAGTGTATGTGTTAAATACTTTTGCATATGTGTAATGTGATTTTTCGTTAATAAATATTTGTCAACTAAGTAATCTTCATTTCGCTTTTAATTTGAGATATCTGTGCAAAGATTGAATATAAATTTCATTCAAATGAACTTGATAATTCTTGAAGAATACGAAAAAAAAAACAATGAACCAAATACTTTTGCTACCCACTATATATATATGTGTGTGTGTGTGTGCGTGTGTGTGTGTATATATATATATATATATATATATATATATATATATATATATATATATATATATATATAAAATTAAACTAATCATACACATATGGAGGGAGTTAAATGGATACCTGCTGCACATACTCATCGTGCCGTGTTTCGGTCATTCCAAATACACAGCACATTATTCACGTAGTCTTCCTTGTAGATATCTAATTCTATCAACGACAAGAATTAAGAAAGCGGTTTTAGCGCCCTGCGGCGTCAAAACCAGTCAAGAATCCCAGATCGAGAGGATCGTCTTTCTCGCCAAACGTTGACCTCAAAACTAAGTTTAGCATTATTTTCCGTTGAAGCATAAGCCTCGCCAGTTTAGCAACGAGACACGAAAGACAAAACCCAGGCTTTTACTTAGCCATAAACAAGCAGGAAGATCTGAATCCTAAACAAAAAAGAAATAAAAAGGAAATAGAAAAATAATTAAAGAGGAAAAAAGGTAAATGACCGTAAAAAGTAAAGCTCGCATATCTTTCGCGCGTCAATGCCGCCATGTTGTCTTTCGATGGTTTTCATTCCTTTGAGTTCTTTCCAAACAAGTCACACCAAACGCACACATTCCAAAAGGGGACGCGAACTGATCGACTGTAAATAAACTCTCACTTTTCATTTCTTTGATTCCTTTTTTTTATGGGAACTCATTTAAGAGCAGATGAAAATAAAGGCACAAACAGAGGCACTGATTGAAGCCGGGTAAAATTCGCTTGGGGTTCAAATCAAGAAAATCGTTTTAAACAAAACCAGGAAGACGTATTTCAGATGTCCGGGCCTATTTATTTAACAAGTTAAGATTTTAAGAACACATGTAGCACGCATGGATGTTCAGCTCAGTAGTAAATCTTTTAGGTCTAATGAGCTTAAATTAACCATGTGTATGCGTTCGATACAAGTTTTTCGCATAGGATGAAAAAAAAAATCAATGGAACTAAGAATTTCGAAAACAAGCTATATTGTTTCTAACCGAGAATTTTCAGGTCATTACGAGCGATCATTCACTGATAGTGTTCCCTGGAATCTGAATGACAACAAGTTTAAAAAGATTTCTTGGTGCTTATTGTTTATTTCAATTACTGTTGAACATCACTGCGTTCTCGCACCAGTTTATATTTACTTGCCTTCCCATGAGGGCAGAGTTTCCCACGAGGGCAGCTTTAATGTAGCAAAAATTCAGCTCTCTAAAGGGGCGGCCTGAATAAGCCTAGAAGGACTTCTCTTTCACAAACTACACTAGTCGTTTACCATTCATTTCTCGCTGATAACATCCGTTGGCTTTCTACAGAATTTAAGTAACAATATGCCCCCTCAGGGTTCCAATACTCTCCTTGCTCATCCAGTAGCGGTCTCGATAGTGTTCTTCCTCCTCAGTTCTTTCATCCTCCTAGAATATTTACGATTATTTCCTGTGATATAAACTGATGTCGGTGAAACAGAGAAGAAAATATCAGACTATGGGATATTTCGGATATCTTTCCACTAGTAGCTTCTGCGCTTTTAGCTTTCTATTAGTATGTTCTAGTTATCTTTCTGTGTTTATGCAGAGCTATTTTATGTTTATGGTTTCTGCACTCTTTGACTTTTTCTCAATATACCAGCGGTTTTTATCATTGGTGTTTATAGTATTAATCCTCTTGCAGAATCTAAATTTTCCTTACCTCTATTCCAGTTTTTTAACTGCTCTTCGTGACCACATGGTTTATTATATGAACTTCTATCAGTAGTTTGCTTTATTTTCGAGGTTTGAGCGATTATCAAGACTCTACAGATGGCAGCCTCTCATGTCCTCTATTTTGTTATCGGTTTAATTAAAGCACTACTTGTGTTTCAAACTTAATACATTATTTAAAATATATTAAAACACCAAAAAAACCTGTCCGGGTAGATAGAGGAGTAATTTATCTTATCTTTGGTAACATTTATTTCTTATATATTTGCTTCTTGGCTACTTAGTTTGTTGTCTATATTAAAAAAATGCTGGATGTATATTCAGCTTCGTCGCGGTATTCATGATCTGTTAGTCAATAGAGTTTCTTATATATAGCGTGTGGCTCAGGTGACAGGGTATTCGTCTCGAATGCAAATAACCTGAGACGGTCCCAAAAGCGGACACAAATTCGAGTTTAGGATTTCTTGTCAACGGCTTTCGTGGTTTTGTTAACTGCGGTGTTTTCTAATTGCAGAAATAATTATATATCATCTCACATTAAGAATTAAAAACGTACACACAAATATATATATATGCGTGTGTGTGTGGGTGTGTGTGTGGGTGTGTGTGTGAGTGCGTAAATATGTTTTTTCAAATATATTTCAGTTTTTATTCATACCAATCCTTTAATTTATGAAGTTCAATATAATTCCAGAGCATATAACAAATAAATAATAAGTCTATATTCCATTTCTAGATGATGACAATCTTACAATTGATTCCTTTAGGTACGTTGACATACACAATTCTTGATAGCAAATGTTTCGTAGTGCAAAATCATTAATTTAATTATTATATCAATGCTCATATATATATATATGAAAGTGAACGTGTCTGTGTGTGTCTGTGTCTGTGTGTGTGTGTCTGTGTCTGTGTGTGTATGTAGATTTTCCTACGCAATAACTCTGTCAATTGTTAGTCTACAGACTCGAAATTTGATATACAGAATACTTTGTTTTGGGAAAATCGATGTGATCGTTTTTGGCCATAAATTTGGCGATTAAGGGTTCAAAGTTCAACAATTTGACCTTTAAGAACTCTACCAAACTCCTCCGACAATTTTTGGTCTAAACACTTGAAATTTTAGATATAGGTTCATTGGACATGGATCTAACTTAATAAGTTTATTTGAGCCCAAAACAAATGTTAAGGGTCATAATAGGGGTCAAATTTAAAAAGAATTGACCGTTTTCTTGTTTTTTTTTTTTTTTTGTTTGTTTTGTTTTTTTGCTCAGCATACACCTCCAAACACCTGGACAACGCCGGGCACCCAAGCTAATATATATATATACTCCTATAAATTCGTTTTTTTTTCTTTTGTGCGTATTGTAATCAGTTTTTTTAAATAATCAACCATATAGGAGCCTATTCGTGACCACACACACACACACACACACACACACATTCAGCTTTATATTATCGATATATATATAATATAAAGTTGAACGTCTGTGTGTGTCTAGTCACAAACAGGCTCCTATATGGTTGACTATTATAGAAAGCTGATTACATATAATGATAGAAGATGTATCGAGACACAGGAATGGGTATGTTTGATCTGGCAGAATGATGATTCATTAAAATTGTGGGGTCTGCGTTCGCGCCTGGTCAACAAAAAATTTAAAAATTAAAAAAGAAAAAGGTTTACATGTGTTTTTTGATATAGATGTATATAAGAATAATTTGATAAGTATGTTTTAACTTAAATAGAGATGGTATAATAAAATTGTGGGGTCTACGTTCGCGCCTGGCCTCTATAGAATGGAAATAGGCACAAACATTAATAAAGATATTTCACATCTATCTGCGTAAGTATACTTTGATAATTATGTTTCAGTTTGAAGAAATATGGTATAATAAAATTATGGGGTGTTCGTTCGCGCCTGACCTCCGTAAAATGGAAATATATCACAAAGTTTAACAAGGTTTTTTAATATAGATCCACAGAATATTGTGATAAGTGTTTCAGTGTGAACAGGTATAGTATAATAAATTATGGGGTTTATCTATTTTATTTTTACTTTCATCATATTTAGCTTTGGTTTTGATACCCCCAAATTCGAAGCTATCTCTTTACAACCCTTCCTTTTCATAACCTATCATACTTTCATAAATCAGAATCCATTTTCTGTAGGCACCCAGTCAACGGCGAGTACTTTTGCTAGTATATATATATATAAAATAAAAATCTTATTTTATATATATATATATATATATATATATATATATATATATAGCAGGCAGCTCGACGTGTTCGAAAGCTAAAAAATGTCTTGAGTGTCATCAACTAGAATCGAAACACAAACATTTAGTGTTCCAGCCTAAGCCTTTACCGTTTTAGCTATTAACAGATACACAAGGAAATACTCAGAATTAAACGACTTTAAAATATTAATGTATATTTGCACATGTATAGAAATAACATGTTTGGTCAGCTTTTTACTGTTAAGTAAACCATTTTTGGAAGTTTCGCCCCTTAACAGCTATTTTTACCAGGTCCAAACGAAATCGAATTTGTTTCACAGGTCCAAATCTCATATATATCAAGTTTCAAGTTCGTAGATCAAATATTGAAAGGAAAGTTTGGCAGAGACTCTTTCGCACACAAACTGTTCCGCACATACACAGGCAATGTTATAATGAAACTAAACATCCTATAAGAAACGATAAAAAGTGAATAACTGATTAATAAAAGTTCCTTTTTCAAAGGAATATGAAAATTAGTTTACGATTATGTAGCCGTTCGTATACTCATGACTGAATATATTATAGACACGGCCAAAATGAATGTCGATGCTCAAAATGTATAAACATTTTGACCCCTCCCTTTACTTAAAAATTCACCAAAAATCAGGAAATTAACCAATTTTAATTAAATTTTCAGTATTTATCAAATAATGATCGCGGAATGTAATGATCTAATCATTTTTATTTAAATCTTAGTGGAAATGTATTATTTTTATTAAACAAAAATACCTTTACTAAAATTATGGTTTTCAATAGTAAATAAAAAACGCAAGAATTTGTTTTTGCTTTTTTTATATAAATAAAGCATCGTAATTTGTAACAATAAAATAAAATAAAATAATTTTTACAGGAACATTATGAAAAAAGACCCTAAAATCAGAATTCGATATAACTCGAAGAAAAATGAATTTCTCGAAATACCGATATTACCATTGAATTAAGCATTGCTTATTTAATATTTTCACACAAAAACATTATAATTGCAAAAAATATTTCTACTTTTTTTTTAAATTACAGGTTTCGCATAATATTTATATGCAAGATTTTAATAATTTCCTTGCTCGCAAGAACGTGAAACTTTCGGTGTAACATTTTTTATATAATATTGAACAATAATTCACAAAACATTAATTTAAAAACAGGAACATAGAAAAATTATTAAATTAAAAAATGGAAAAAATTATAGAAACGTTCATAATAGGAATGTACGGATGCACGTCTGGGAAAAAACTATTACACCCCTTCCTCCCTTTTAATTACATGACGTCATTTTCACAGTTTTTCGATTGTCTGAAATTTTGGGCCTTCGTATATTTCGTGTTTACCAAATTTTTATTTTGTTGCGTTTTGCAACGCCAGAATCACTTGGTTTTGGGGCTAATTAATTTATGCTTTGTATAAACAAGGTGTTCTTTTTTATTTAATTCAATATCTTAGGACTTTATTTTACAAATTATCTTTGAAATAGACCCAGAAAACTAATATTTATCTTTTAAAGGATTTTTACAATGAATTTATTTAACTTCAAAATTTAGCTGAATTGGTTAGCTCGCCGTGAAAACATTTTTCATAACTTTTTTTTTCATGTGTACAAATATTTTTTTTCCTTTATGAAATTAACTTTAGTCTCTAATTTTTCAAATACAATCAAAAAGTAGTTGGAAACCTACAAAAAAATTATGATGAATCGGCTTTCAAAACTAGGTCTCCCTATTTTGCTCGTACCTAGTATATTAAGAAGTTCGCTTTAATAATTTTTTTAATAGAAACTATAGACATTTAATATCAATGTCCATTAAGTTGTTTTTTTTTTTCTGAAATCTGACATCAAAATCTCCAAGAAACACAGTTTACATTTGCGTAAAATTGTACCAGATACGATGGGGTTTATCACCGTTAAGAAATTTGTTTTCTTTCCTTCAGCAATCTCCGGGTCGTACCAACTTTATTTAGATTCTCTTATGCCCGCGCCCGTTGAATGACATATTAGCTATCGCCACCACGACCTCCTGTAAAGTTAATTCATCCGCCTTCTCCGTTGGTTCCTCTCACGCCTGCCCCTTTTCTGTTTCCCTCCTCTTCTTTTTTTATCATACCCACTCCTTCCCCGACACCTGTACGCCTTCTTCCTTCCTATGTTGACAACAAAGGATTTTGCTTAAACTCGTTCGACATTGATTAGTGTCACGTTCAAGGACGACGAGGGTGGGACGTTAGTTTACTCTTCTTCTACAAAATGAACTCCCGAGAGATGTTAACCGCGAAACGGTTTCTGCTTTGAAATTAGCTCTTTTTTTTCCAGTAGGCTAGGGTAACCGTCTTGACAATAAGCGAAGATTATAATGCGCTGTTACACGACGTGGAAGAAGGATGAATATAGGAGGGATGCAGAGCAAGTACTACGTATCCTCCAAATCAATGACAGGAAAGGAGGAAAGCTCAAATCTGCTGGGCTTTTTTAGTTTTTATCCCATTACTTCAAATATATTGAACATATATAACACTGGTCAACAGCAACTTTGGTGTCTCAGTTTTGTAAGCTGATTTTGGACAATCTTGATGTGCTGAATCCAAAAATAACACTCTTTTTGCTGGGCCAGGTCGACATTTTAAGTAATCGTTAATTTTCTATTTTTTAACTTTTAAATACCCGAGAAAGGTACAACAGAAGTATTAACCATTTACCGTTTAAAGTTCTATTACCTGAACAAATTTAATTTTTTTAGCACTAGCAATACAAAGAAGAAAGTATTTGAATAAACAAGTTTTGATTAAATTTTAATTAGGGAGTCTAAGTTTTGCGATTATTATGCGATATTTAAAGATAAGATAAGACTTTATTTGGCACATACAGGAATTCAAAGGTAAAACTTGTTATTAAAACACACCAACATATGAAAGCAGACGAGAAGGTAAGTCTTACGTATTGGTTCTGTGTGTTTCAGAGTCAAATTATTTCATTATTGTGCGATTAAAACTGTTCGCATGACATAGATATAATTGTGCCGAATTTTTTTGATACAGACTTTAAATTTCATGGCGACAACGTACACAAATTTAATTTTTAATTTTTTTCAGGTATACAATGGCGACTCGAAGAATGTGTGTAAATAAGCCAGATGTTTTTTGCTATGTTTGTGGTGAATACACACTTGCACCAAATCGCAATACTGTCACCACCTTTATCAAGCGCGTTTACTATGCATATTTTTGCATGAAGCTCGGCGATCAAGACAAAAGTTGGGCACCTCACATGGTTTGCAAAAGATGCACAGAGCATCTCCGTCAATGGAGCAAAGGCACGCGAAAGTCCATGAACTTTGGCATCCCCATGATTTGGCGAGAGCCTTCAAATCATGCAACCGATTGCTACTTTTGTGCTATCAATGTCATGGGGATTAACAGAAATAATCGCACAACACTGGAGTATCCCAATCTGCCGTCAGCCAAGCGCCCTACTCCTCATAGTGAAGAAATTCCCGTACCTCTATTCGAAGATACAAGTATTGAAGAAAGCAGCAGTAGCCAGGATGAAACTCAAAGCATTACCACTACCGATGATCACCATGATGCATCCTTTCCCGATGACAATGATGAGCGGCCAAAATTGTTTTCCCAAAACGAACTAAACGATCTTGTTCGCGATTTAAATTTGCCAAAAGACTCTGCCGAACTTCTTGCATCTCGTTTAAAGGACAAGAACATGCTAAATGGTAAAGTTAAGGTAAGTTTCTTCCGTACCAGGCACCAGGAATTTTTAAGATATTTTGCTCAAGAAAAAGAATTAGTCTATTGCAATGACATAGTAGAGCTACTGAAACATCTCGGCGTACCTGAATACAAATCAGAGGACTGGCGACTTTTTATCGACAGCAGCAAAAGGTCTTTGAAATGTGTGTTGTCACACAATGGAAATCAATTTGCAACTGTGCCATTGGCACATTCGACAACATGAAAAGAACAGCATGAAGCAATTAAGTACGTCCTAGAAAAAATTTCTTATGACCAACATAAATGGCTGATTTGCGTTGACTTAAAAATGGTCAACTTCCTGCTTGGTCAACAGTCTGGATTTACCAAATACCCATGCTTATTATGCCTCTGGGATAGTAGGGATCGTACTCAACATTACGTGAAAAAAGAATGGCCAGTACGTGAAGAGCTTGCAATTTGTAGAGCAAACAATCTGATAAACAAGCCTCTAGTTGACAGGGGACGTATTTTATTTCCTCCACTGCACATAAAGCTCGGTTTGATGAAGCAATTCACAAAAGCCCTGCATAAAGATGGGCGGTGTTTTCAGTTTCTGTGTAAAAAATTTGTCAACTGAAAAATTAAAAGCTGGTATTTTTGATGGTCCTCAAATTAGGCAGCTGATCAAAAACTCTCCCGCGTTTGAGGAGACCATGAATCCTGTTGAGCAACAAGCGTGGAATTGTTTGTTCAGGTCGTGATGAATTTCCTAGGCAACACAAAAGCAGAGAACTATAAAGATCTAGTAGCAAACATGTTAGTGGCCTTTAGGAACCTTGGCTGCAATATGAGCATAAAAAATGCACTACCTGTACTCGCACATGGACCGCTTTCCCGAAAATCTTGGCTCTTTAAGCGATGAGCATGGATAACGCTTTCACCAGGACTTGAGAGAAATAGAATCACGCCACCAGGGAATGTGGGACATGGTGATGATGGCAGACTGCTGTTGGAATTTAAAAAGAGATGTGCAAGCACCAAAACATTCGCGACAATCAAAAAAAACGAAAAGACCGTAATAATGCAAACATTTTTCATTTTTAGTTACATGTACTGTACATGAAGTGTACATGATTCTTTGTTAGAATACAGCAATTTTATCATAAAAAACTGATATTTTGCCATTGAAACATCATTAGTAAATCTTGAAAACATTATTTTAAAAAATATAAGTCGCATAATTTTAAATTCAAATTTACAAAAAAATTTGACCTCCGAGAGCAAAATGGATGTTATTTCTAGATTTAGCATGGCAAAAATATAGTAAATCAGTTAAAAAATATCAGACACCTTTTAAAAAGTTTCTTTTTGTTGACCAGTGTAATGGTTATATAAGGAACTAGCGGTGGAGGGGACCGACATTGCCCGGTCGTAAAATACGCTTAAACGTGATATTTTAATTTATCTAGATTTCGTATAGAATCAATTCTCTATTAATTATTTAACATGATATTGTACCCAATCTATAGCTGTGATTTTAAAAGTAACAAAAACATTACGAATTAAGTGCCATCAGCTAGAATCGAAATTGAAATCAAAACTTCAGCATCAAAGCCTGTGACGTTATCATTTGACCATTGTCAGAAGAAAAGTTGTGAAAGGAAAAAGGAAAACTCGAGAAATATCATTCACATATTAATTTCAATTGAATAGTTAAATGCGCCTGGAATTTTAAAAAGCAACTCGGATCCGGACTGTGGTTGGAATTCACTATCTAGACTTTGAAGGGCTTCAGTCTTAACCCCAAAACTATGTTACACAATGAAGCAAATCTATTAGATGCGTCTGCACTCATAAGGGATTATGGCTTGCCTCAACGGACATGCCAATTGTGCCTAATGTCTTGACAAACAACACTGACACTTTACTCTAAATATATACAAACAACACTGACACTTTATTCTAAATATATACAAACAACACTGACACTTTACTCTAAATATATACAAACAACACTGACACTTTACTCTAAATATATAATCCCAGTAATTAATAAGTTTATTTCAAATTACATCACACATTAATAATTCTGAATTACACATTGTTTCTTTCTCTAGGCTTTTTTTCTTATATATTTTAATCACACAAAATACATGCTAAACTATTCCTCAATTTTTAGATTAAGTCGTATTTTAGAAGCCATTGTAATTGTTTATATTAGATGTAATTTGTAATTAACTCACAAATTGACTTACGTCTCTTTTTCTCACTTTATGCTCCTCTTACAGTACCTCTCCTCACTCATAGTTTTTACGTCATGAATCAATTTTCTTTCTATCACTCTTTCTCTCTTTCATACTATACACTGTATATTCCTTTACCCTTTCCTTACTTACTCTTTCTCTCTTTCTCTCTCTTTCTCTCCCTCTATCTTTCTTTCTCTCTTTCTCTCTATATTGATAAAGAAAGACAGCAAAGAAATAATAAGATTTAACCAGTAACTGGAGAAGCAAAAAAGTGAAAGAGATAGCGATCAAAAAATGGTCAATTTTAAACTCTGCTTTTTTCATTAAGTTTCTTTCTTTTTTTTTTAACTTTTGAAAACTCCCAAAACCGAGCTGAATGGATGACCCAACGATTCACATTTTTTGCATCAATTCTTTTGTCATTATTGTGGTGAATATACTCTAATGCACTTTTCAGCCAGGCTCATCTACTAAACACGACACAAGCAATTCAATCATGATGGAATGAAATCGAACAAGAACAAATTAATAACTCCAGAATTTTCCATTGTCACAAGAGTAAAAAGTAAGATATCCTTTTCTGTAACTTGTTTAGTCACATAAATGATGTGTATATTACGGCATAGATTCTCTTGTAATCATTTATTGATATTTGTCAGTTAATGTGATGTGATGCCATTCTGTTTTAGGTGAAATATACGCACTTACATGGTCAACATTTACAATGAAACAAATGAAAAAGACACGAGGGAATAATAAATTAATGATGATGACAAGAAATAAAATGGTTGAAACAACAACATTAGAAATCAAATAAAACCACAATGCAACGCAATATAAAAAGGTTGGTATTCTACGTCCATTCTGTTTAACAGTGCAAAAAAAATCTATTTAATAGATTTATACGTGACGTTTCAAAACTTAAGCGTGACACATTGCCAGACGGAAATAGTATTTTGTATAAATCCGTAGATGTGATGGCTCATTATTCATGTTCTACGGTGAAAATGAGTCAACGGATCAGCGGTCATCAAGACACAAATGCCATTCGAGGACAAAAGGTAATGTTTTGTGTCAGTTGGATGATGAGAAAAACGCCTTCGGATTGCCGATTATTGTTGGATTTGGGCAAAAAATTGATTACTTAAAATGATGGCTTAACAAGAATTGGATTTGAAAACAATCATATGGTAGTCAACACCTCTAAACATGCAAAGACAGTGGAGTGCATAGCTGCAATGCATGCAGACGATAATTTTACAACGAGACATATTTACCTATAGGAAGACAGACCCACAAAAATGACTGAGGTCTTTGAAATATTAATGTACTCTTGGATATAAAGTTCCAGGCTGTGATCATGATAAACTTGAGATTTTTTTAAAAGTAATATTCATACCAGATATCCATAGTTTCGCAAATTATCTTTGCAGTAACACAGGTTATGCAGCTCCTGGCAAAGTCTAACTGTTAAATATGCAATACTGCGAGAATTTTAACTATAGACAAGATACCGAAAAAATGGCCCAGAAACAAATAAATGTTACTAAAGGCAGGATAAGTTACTCCTCTACCTACCTGCATAGGTTATTAGTGTTTTAATATATCTTAAGTTGTTTATTAAGCTTAAAACAGAAGCAGTTCTTTAAATTAAAACGATAAAAAGATAACGGTTATTTGCGGAGTCATGATAAGCGATTGGAATTCGAAAATAAAACAAAATACTGATAGAAATTCACCCAATAAATGTTACTATGGGGCAACTAAAAAGAGTATTGAAAAAAAAAACTGGAATAGAAGTAAGGAAAAAATCGGATTCAGCAAGATGAATACCACGGCAGTGATGGAAACCGCTGGTATATTAAGAAAAAGTCATAGAGTTTGGAAATCGCTTGACATAGAATAACACTACATAAACATAGCTAAAAATATAACTAGAACATTAAACACACACACACGCACACATACATATATATATTTATATATCAGAATTTAAAATTTCAAAATGGAATATATAAATATTATTATACTTATATTTATAAGATAATCCTATTCAGACAAAAAATGTTCAATATACGAGATAAAGCATCATTATATGAGGAATACAAGATAATGTTTATCTTATATCTCTTATCCGAACAATGAATGCTGTAAATCATAATTCATAAAAATGTTACTCCTTTCGCACACACACACACACACACACACATATATATATACATATATATATATATATATATATATATATATATATATATATATATATATATATATATATATATATATTCCAGAGAGGCATCATTAGTCATTTGGGTTTTCCGCTTCTCAGACAGATAGGCTTTTCGGCTCTAAGATAATGGACTATTTGCGTTCGGTTGGAAGATATAGTTGTCTTGATTTGTATGTCTGTTCAGAAGTGACTGTTGTTAGCCAGACGAACCAAATACGAGGTGCCTTAAATAAGCTTCCATACTTTTTTCGTACGAACACTTTTATTGATAGTACATACATAAAACTCTAGTCGCCTTCGAAGTAATCTTCTCCGGTTGCAATGCATTTCTTGTACTATTCCAACAACTTCTGGAGGGTCTCATAGAAGTCTTCTTGTGTATTTCACTCGAAACAGTCTCTTTCCTCTCATCAATTGTCTCCTAACGACAACCTCTAAGATTTCCTTGGGCTTAGGGAATAACCAAAAGTCACAGGGAGGGTGAGGAACTGTCTTGACGGCCATCTTGGTCATGACAACATCTTTCTTCCTGATCTTTTTTGATCACCAATGGCACAAATTTCGCGCAAATCTTCCGCATCTTCAGTTCCTCGCGAATAATTGTGTGTACAGTTCCCATACTAACATCAAACTGCGCACTGATTGTCTCTATAGACATGAAATTCTTTATTTGACCAATCAACTCTGGTATTCTAACTTCCTTACTCCTCCCACACCTTTCATGATACCTCACAGACTCCCTCCCATCCTTGAATCTCTTATGCCACTCAAAAGCTGATGCTCGATTCATGCAAGATGGGCTAAAAGTAGTCTGAACTATTCCATACATTTCTCTGGCATTTTTTCCAAGTTTAAAACAGAATTTTATTGCATATTGTTCTTCTAAAGTATCCTCATGTCTAGATTGCATTTTTGAAATTCACCAGTTGTGACAATCTGACTTTAGTAGGGTGTATTCCAATTTCTGCTGTAGCTCTTCATCTGAACTTGAAATCATAAAAATTAGTCATCTCATAAGATGTATAGCATAAATTTTCCAGGGTCTACAACAATTTTAAATGCCTGTACAAAACACAATTGAAGGCACCTCGTATGATTGTGGTTTCACCAAATAAAACTGTTACTTATCATAAACTGGAATTGTTTGGACCGAAAAAAAATTCTGTTGCAACACTGATCAAATCACGGAATTGACAATAAGTCCGGTGTTGGAATCAAACTCTGAATTCGGATGACAAAGTGCAGACACACATGCTCTGTGCACTGAACGCACATAGCAGCATATTCACTGTATGGATGATTGAGTGATTGCGAAAATGACTTCCCTCAGAAACGCCCACATGTTTGCACGTTTGATAAAATCCCGTTATTTACCAACACAAAAACCAGTCTTCTTACCCATCAGGTGATAGATCCCTTGATTTGCCAAAGATGAAGATTCCCTTTCGAAGTTTTCGTAAGAGGTGTCTTAATAAAGTGTTTGGGGTCCGCATCATCTTTTCGACTGGCGATTCGGCGTATCTGCCACAGTAACGAGGGGTTCATCGTATTAACATTGTAAATATCATCATTGTATTTTTGCAAATAACATGTTTATACGCCTAACCCTCATTGCATATTTTTTAAATATGGGTTTTATGTAGGTCAGTTATGGTACAAAGTTTTTATGGTGATTGATGTATAAGCTGATAGATATATATATATATATATATATATATATATATATATATATATATATATATATATATATAGATAGATAGATAGATAGATAGATAGATAGATATACTCGACGATCACATGAAAATAATTCTCACCGTTAGATTATCTTGGGCTGCATGAAAGCAAGCCGTTTTAAGAAGGAGGGACTTCGTTTGAAGAAGGTGAGCCGTGCATACATACGGTGTCGAGGTGTGACGGATTTTTTATTTACTTGAGCTCGCAGTGAAGGCCAGAGGAGACTAAGAACAAAACTACAGTTGTTCACTGCTGAAGAAAACTGAATTCACATATTAAGAAATTACAACCACAAGAGATATAGATAACGAATTAATAAAGTTATTAATTACGTTCATAAATGTATCGGCGAATTTAGAAATAAAAACAAAACTTGTTTAGCTATAAAAATATAATTTCTAAAGTAAACGTTGCAAATTGATGGATATGCTGACGAACAGAGCCTCTTTTAGAGTTCCTTGGACGCAAGTAAAATATTGAAAACTCAGAAAAAAAAGGGAAGGTAGACTGCTGCAAGGGAAATACAACATCAAAGGAACCGATGTTCAATGAATTTTTTTGTAGTTTATGCATCGTGCGACCCTTACTGGGATTTTCTGACGTCACACCACGATATACACACATAAAAGAAGTCATGTTGATTTTTTAGTTTTATTTTATTTTCGAATCCAATTGCGTCAAAAATACTCGTAGCCGTAAAAAAACGAATAGCACGTCAGCCATTGTACTGCGCAGGTGGCCTAATGAATCCCCCCCTTTTTTATTAGTTTAATACTTACACAGAATAAGGATGCTGAAATAGACAAAAATTTTCAGGAAGTTTACGTAAAATGCCGGAAGGTGCTGAACAAATGTTTTTTACGCAAATACTTGCCAATTTTTCCAATGAAAAATATATTATTTCTGCTATTACGAAGATAATTCAATGAAAAATTCATTGAAAAATGGAAACAACATTCTTTTTGTTGCTACAATGGGTATGTGAAATTACAATGATTAAACATTGTCCAAACACCTAAGCTCTATTTGTTTACATAAAGATCGACTGAGATGTTATGAAAATAACACTCAAGATGAGAACAGTAGTCCGAAGTATCTGGTTAATGCAAATAATCAATCAGCATCAAAAAACACACTAGAAGCATAATTCTTAATAAGGTAAAAATATTTCTATGCTTATGCAATTAAAGCTACAAGTACTGATGTTTACTGTAAAGCAATATATAACATTGTTTTACATGTTCGTCGAAATATATGGAGAAATATTCATCCGATACAAGCGCATTCATTTCTTGGAAATTAATTTAGTATAAACTTGATATCATAAGTGTGATATCATTTACAATTTATTTATTTATTTGTAAGGAAATGATTCAATTTTTATGAGTCCACGTTTTCCGGCTCATATTCTCTTAAAAGTGTCATACATTTTCATGACTTAATGACTTTTCACCTTCAAAAGTAGCCACATACAAACGTTGCAATCAACATTTGGACACTGCTCTGTTTATGTATGAATGTATTCATGCGCACGCATATGTATATGCATATCCGGTGTTACCTAACCTTAAACGAGGGGGAGAAAATCTGTTGCGTGGGGTGATTAAAGTCGTGCTCCTTAGTTTTATATTATGTTTCATTGTTGATATGTTTTATATTATGTTTCATTGTTGATATGTTTTATATCATGTTTCATTGTTGATATGCTTTATATTATGTTTTTGTTGATATGTTTTAAATTATGTGTTTTCTTGATTTGTTTTAAATTATGTTTTCTTGTTGATATGTTTAATATTATGTTTTTTGTTGATATGTTTTAAATTATGTTTCATTGTTTATATGTTTTATATTATGTTTTTTGTTGATATGTTTTAAATTATGTTTCATTGTTTATATGTTTTATATTATGTTTTTGTTGATATGTTTTATATCATGTTTCATTGTTAATATGCTTTATATTATGATTTCTTGTTTATATGTTTTATATTATGTTTTTTGTTGATATGTTTTATATCATGTTTCATTGTTAATATGATTTATATTATGATTTCTTGTTGATATGTTTTATATTATGTTTTTTGTTGATATGTTTTATATCATGTTTCATTGTTAATATGATTTATATTATGATTTCTTGTTGATATGTTTTATATTATGTTTTTTGTTGATATGTTTTATATCATGTTTCATTGTTAATATGATTTATATTATGATTTCTTGTTGATATGTTTTATATTATGTTTTTTGTTGATATGTTTTATATCATGTTTCATTGTTAATATGCTTTATATTATGATTTCTTGTTGATATGTTTTATATTATGTTTTTTCTTGATTTGTTTTATATTATGTTTTTTCTTGATTTGTTTTATATTATGTTTTCGTGTTGCTATGTTTTATATTATGTTTTCTTGTTGATATCTTTTATATTATGTTTTTTCTTGATTTGTTTTAAATCATGTTTTCTTGTTGATATGTTTTATATTATGTTTGTTGTTGATAAATACAAAAATAAAATAAATTAAAAAAATTAATTAAATTAAATTCTAAAATAAATAAAGAAACAATAAAGAATAAATAAATAAATAAATATAAAACAAATAAATGAATAAATAAATAAATATAAAACAAATAATCAATTAATTACTTAACTAAAATTAAAAATAAATAAATAAAAACTGCAATTTATTTAAATCAAATGAAAGTCTTGGAACTTTATGATCAACTGATTCAACTCAATAAATAAACAATCATCGTTTTTTGAATTATGAAATTATCTTTTTGGTTATCATTGCTCCCGGGTCCATTCTTATGCAGCGTAGTAGTACATAATAGAGTCATATCTCTGCATTAAATGAAATTTTTTATTTGCAATTTATTGACAAAACATATGCCGGCAAAACAAAGAATCTATAGCTGCAAATATTAAGAACTTTTAATATATGAACGCTTTTCGAAAAAGGACGTAATTTTGCATAAAATAAACTGCAAAAAAATGAGTTAATATATCGTGGATCTGATGATGTCATCAATCAATTAAAATAAGCAGATCGAACAGAAATTTATATGCGAATAAATAGTTTGGATATTAAGTTGAAATATAAAAGTTTTTCAAAATGACTGGATTTCGCATTAAATAATCCGAAGTTTGTGGCTAGGAGTAAAGTGTAGTATCTGTCCTGATACTACACTTCATCTTTTTTGTCCTCGATCAGTAAAAGACAAAGGCAAATTTTGTTTTAGAACTGATCCGGAGTGCTCCTCTTCTTTTTATATAGCTGGATCCCCCCCCCCATTAAAAAGTTACTTTGTGTCTAACTCTGCATGAGTCGCAAATAAATAGGAACCCGAAAATAGAAATGAAAATATGGCGAAAAGCAAAGCATTTACACGAAATCTACAAGCTGTATAAATTTACAAACTGTATAAATCTACAAACTGTATAAATCTACAAACTTTATAAGTCGACAATATTTACACGAGTTTGCCGAAAAACAGAAAAATTAGCAAACTGTAATACGTTAATCATAAAAAGCTGTAATACGTTTACCATAAAAACTGTAATACGTTTACCATAAAAACTGTAATGCGTTTACCATAAAAACTGTAATGCGTTTACCATAAAAACTGTAATGCGTTTACCATAAAAACTGTAATGCGTTTACCATAAAAACTGTAATACGTTAATCATAAAAACTGTAATACGTTAATCATAAAAACTGTAATGCGTTTAAGAAAATACGCATAAAAAGAAAGACAAAGCTGACCAGACGGTCAGGAAGTGCAATACGTAAGAATATATTAAGAATAGTATTACAGATAATTTGTACGATGGTTCGACTTGGATAAAACGACAGCTAAAGTAGCATCACAATACCTTATAACATTTTTGTTCTTTATAGCGATATTCATATAGGTGTCAGTGCAACAGCTTCAACCTTGTACATTTAAAGGCACTAAATATTTTATATTTTTCTAATTTTCTAAGGAGAGAATATATATATATATATATATATATATATATATATATATATATATATGTGTGTAATAGTACAGAAGTTCAGAAAAAACATTGGTACCGTCGGTTTCAAGCCAAACATAAAAGGGACCAGTTAATGGTAAAACGTAAATGATGTTAGGCTATCGTCAGCCATGTTATTTAAGCTCTTATAGCGAAAAAGTTTTTCTTTGTAATCGACACGTTGTTGGAATTCTTTCCCCCCAAAACAGTAAACAAATATATATATATATATATATATATATATATATATATATATATATATATATATATATATATATATATATATATTGCTATGGCGTATCCCAGTCCTACTGGGGACGGTAGAGATGGGTGACGCAACGAAATGTATTTAAAAAAAATCAAGTTCCCCAGGTTCCTTGATATGGGAATGGGATAACCGTCTCGAAGACAACAATAAAATGAAATATACTGGACAACGGAATCACAAAGGAAATAACGAGGACAAGTATCGTCGAAAAATTAACAAACTTTTATTTATATAAAAATAAAATAAGATTAAAGAAAAGAAAAACAATTGAATATGTCTAACTAAATGAAATTATTTAATCATTCAAATTCTACCGAGAGAAAAATATTACCAGTCAATGTTCACATAAAACAAGTAAACGTCTGCTCAATTAGATACAGGTTCTAGGGTAAGAGAGAGATGTTGAAGAAATGAAAGTTTTAATTGAAAAACTCACTTAATGTCCTTTGAAATGTGACCTTTCTTTTGTCTCTTTTTTTTCCTGTAAATTGTTTATATTTAATTATGCGCGCAGGTTAATTTTCATATTCTTGTCCTTCGGATTATTTATGTTTCATTACGCGCGTGCGTGTTAATTGCTCCAAGTATTTGTTTCCGAAGCTCATCGAAGCCCTTGATTTATAGTAAAAATTTCACTGTTCCATTGATCCTTCCTTCGCTGGGTTCATTCTTTATTCAGTCAATATTCTAACTTTGACCGCTGATCAAAACAGATTTTTACCGTCGCCGCCAACATCGGCTTATGTCGTTGATATTTACCTCAGCGACGCTGCTACCACACTTCGCCACCCCGACATTCGCTGACTTACGTCTTGTCGCTTTGAAGTGCGAAGCTCTACTGCATGTTGACAACTTTTTCAGTGCCCCCTCTCTCTCTCTCTCTCTCTCTCTCTCTCTCTATACGGTCTATCTCTCTCTTTCTCTATACAGTTTATCTCTCTATATATACGGTTTAGTTCTCTCTATCCTTTCTCTCTCTTCTTTTTCTCGTCCATAAGCTTTCTTGGGTTTGTATTACTGTACACATAGATTCGAAAAAGTTGTCAAAAAACAAATATATAACAAATAAATGTTATCAAAGGCAAGATAAGTTACTTTTCTACCAAACTGGATATAATTTTCGTGTTTTTATTCAATGTAACATGTTTATTCAGCTCGAAAAACATGCAGTGTTTACCGATGTATTGGAAAATTCAAAATGGCGGCCGACTATCTCTTAAACACGGAATGTTCGGGAAAAGGTGTTATAAATAATAAACTAGACAAAATACTGTTAGAAATTCGCTCAATATATATTACCGTGACATAGGTTGACATATATTCGGTGTTTTTTTAATAGTATTTTGTCTAGTTTATTATTTATAGCACCTTTTCTCGAACTTACCGTGTTTAAGAGATAGTCGGCCACCATTTTGAATTGTCCAATACATCGGTAAACACTGCATGTTTTTCGAGCTGAATAAATATGTTACATTGAATAAAAACACAAAAAATATATCCAGTTTGGTAGAAAAGTAACTTATCTTGCCTTTGATAACATTTATTTGTTATATATTTGTTTTTTGACAACTTTTTCGAATCTATGTGTGCAGTAATACAAACCCGCTTTCTTTTCTCTTTCCTCTTCCACCCTTCGTTCACAGTATCTCTGTCTCTTCCTTCTCCTTTTGCTCGCAGGCTTCCTCCTCCCCTTTTTATCTGATTTGTGTACAAAATTTGAACGAGCAGAGGAGAATGGATCTTGTTTGTGCCAAAAAATGATACAGTAAATAAAATATAGTGAAAATATATCTCCTCTCGGCTAAAAATCAATAAAATAATTTATTATACATTTTAATAAATGTATCACACCCCCCTACCAATTTCAGAAAAGTTCTCGGAGAAGGACTTTTCTATACAGGTCGGTCATTTCGGATATCTATGTCATCCAACTTCACATAACGTAATCTGACATCGAAATTTACAAACTGAATCTCTTTTGTTATAACAAAAATTCTTAACTATGATCAAATCTTTTAAACGATGCTGTCTGCGGGTTCTCAGTTTATTAGAAATTAATTTCCTGACTGTTTTGTTGCATATCACTTGAACATGTTTATTTCGGTAACACTTCTTGGTGTGTAATGTCGGATTTCTAAACTTTGGAGCTGTATTTAAATTAAGGTTTTCTGTAGGATTTATAAGAATTTCTAAGTTCTCACTATGCTTATTGCCTTCTTTTAAATTTGTCGGTGGTGTATCTAGTTCTAATTCAGCTTTTAACAATGGTTGGGGTAAGTCAATTTTCTCGTTACTTCGCATATGGATTCACCTTCCTTCCTCTTCTTTATCTCTTTCGATTTTATTAGCATCTACCTCACTTACTATTCTCGGTTTTGATATAACCTTTTCACCGGCCAAATCATTCCCTAACAATAGTGAAATGCCTTTCATTGGTAAATTTTCCACAACTCCTACTTCGACCGGACCGTTTACTGTGGTCGAATCGAGGGAGATTCGGTGGAGTGGGACATCAAGCAAATTTCCACTAATTCCCTGAATGGTGACGGATTAACCGGTGGCTGTTTTCGGTCCATCCGGCATCTCACTTTTTAAAATCACAGATTGGGTTGCCCCCGTATGTCTCAAGATTTTTACTGGTCGTCGATTTTGGTGATTATCTACTGTATGTACTAGACACTCTGATATAACTGGTTGGTATCCTTTTCTAATACTGTTCTCATTGTCTTTTGTAGAGATCTTGCACGAAGTAATGAAGCCTTGAGGTTTATAATCTATCCCCTTTTTACGTTCGGTACCTTACTTTACCGGGCCGTCCATCATGATGTGTCCTACATTCTTACAGTAGTGGCACGTTATGGGTTTTCACCTGTCGATCCGTTGATAGGTGGGTGGTCTATTTGCTTTCGATGATCTATTTCTTGGGCTGGGTGGTCGATATACAGTACTTTCTAGACCTTTATTACAATTAGAGTCTGTGACATTCTCATCACACGTCACAACCCCTCGAGAAATGGGTCGTTTTTGTTGCGCAGAATGGGGCGTATAAGGCACATTAAAACGACGATTTTTTTTTATTATTGTTCAATTCATACGGCACCCAATTATCTAATATTTTTTTTTTTGTTTTTACTTCCCTATTTGCTTTAAATTGCAAACGACTGTTGAGTGGTCGGCCTCGAGTTCAACAGCAACTTCTGTGTTTTTGCGAGGATCGGCTTCAATTAAGGCTTTCAAATGTTCGTTATCAACCTTAGTCGGCCGGGCACGATCGTCTTCATGTTCGAGGTTCTCGTCACCATTGCGAAATTACTTGAACCACTGTTGTGCTATACGTTCGTTGGTGGTTCCTGGGCCAAATGCGTCATTGATATCACGAGCTCTCTCAGCAGCTTTTCGGCCTAGTTTGAACTGGAACAAGAAAATCGTGCGGATTTGAATTTTGTCCATGCTGTCGAAAAGCCTGCAAAAGAAAATGGATGAAGAGATTGAGAATGGTAACGAATAACACAATTCGATAGAGCGAAACACGCGTTTCAAAATGATATATAACGTATAATATATACTTATTAATTAATTCAGAAGTCATATATAAAAGTAACATATGTGAGAAAACGATATTGTTTTTGCACCAACCTAATATATTTCCAGTTAAAAATCAAATCGATTTGTTCTACAGATTCAAATACTCAATATATCAAGTTTCAAGTATGTAGGTTAAAAATTGACAAAATAGTTTGGCATATATTTTCTGAGATAGAAATAGTGATTTACTCTAAATCAGGCACCGCCAAAACTGGGGGGGGGGGCAGGTAAGTACTTTTTGACGGACCGTCTTTTTAAAAATCTACCAAAAATCAGTTAATTATCCAATCAATACGAAATTTTCAGCGATTATTAAGAGAAGAATGAACTTTATAACAGTGCACGTATTTTTCATAAACAATATTTATATATATATATATTTTTTTTTTGCTTGCTTTTAAGGGGGTTCCAAATACGCTTAAAATAATCATCTGAAACTGAACAAAACATGTTGTAAGAGACGGGATTATAGATAAAAAAAACTTGTTTGCATATCTTATTTTGATGTCTGAATATCAGAACTTCGATTGTGTTTAATTATCCCGCTTTTGAGTTTTGAAGTGTGAAATTCGATGAATATGCTAAATAAAATAATTAAAACAACAAAACAAAATTTTTTATATTTATACGAAAAAAGCCATTTTAAAATCTTTGATAAATAAATTAACAATTTCTTTTTAGCGAGCCGAATAATGCATGACCATTATTAAACAGGGCATGCTTTGAAGAATCGATACAAAAAAAATTCGATAAATATTGTGCCCTTTGTGTTAAAAATATTATTTTTTCGATCAAGTTTGGAAACGTTTGCCGCCTTTCGACTACGGTGGACCAAACTCGCTGGAATAATTTTTTTTTTATTCTGCTTTAAATTGCCCCCCTCCCCATTTTGGAGAGCCTGCTCCCCACACACATACACATTAAAAACCAAACTCATACAAATGGTCACCCATCTGGTACTGGCCAGCCTCAGCGTTAATAATACATTGAAATTTTCGTCACTGAAAAATAAGTTTTTTTTGGCTTTTTGGTCTTCCGTAGTTTGCTTTTCATCAAGCACAAATGTAACCAGTAATCAAGTCGACTCGAAGTAATTGGTTGCCTATATGAATAAGTGGAATTATTTGAAATCCAGGTACTTATATTATAATATTTTTGCATATTCTCATAGAAAATCACCCTAAATCTTAGTTAGACAAGAAATAAACAAATTAATTCTTTCAAAAACCTTTTTTTTTTTAACTATTTATATACGGTTTTTGTGCAAAACAAAAAACGCCAATTGTTAACTTTAGGGGAAAATTTAACATTTAAAATTTAATTAAAAATAGTAGAAAAAGTTTTACATTATTCTGCTTTCTATATGATAAAATTCAGGGTTTTATCTTTCTGGAAAAAAAAGTTCCTCAGAAATAATGAATTTTAATAAATGTAATTTCGTTTTAAAAAACAACAACAACTTGATTTTTCGGCCATTTTTGGCGGTGCCTATTCTAAATGCAGCTGCAAATGCTACGCAGTTATGCACAATGTGGAAAATATGAATAAATAAAAGTGGGTCGAATAAAAAAAACGAAATGTGAATTAATAAAAGTCCTTTTTTTAAAGTAATATGCAAATTAGTACAAACACAAATCTTTATGCACCTACGTACAGAACATTCATGTATGATAACGTATCTGCAAACATAACTGCCTTTGGAAGGTGATAACGTACGTACAAACGTAATATGTATGCGGAAGATGATATCGTGCGTATGAACGTAAATGTGTTAAAGGTGATAACGTACTTACGATCAGAGATGTATGTGATAGGTGAAAACGTACATCCAAAAATAAATAATATAATATATGTGTGAAAGGTGATAACGTACGTACGAACAGAAATGTATGTCACATGCGATAACGTACGTCTAAAAATAAATAATGTGTATGCACAAAAACAAATTGTGAAATATGATAACGCACATGCAAATTATATATGTATGAAAGGTGATAACGTACGTACGAACAGAAATGTATGTGAAAATTGATAATATACTTGCAAACATACATGTGTCTAAAAAGGGATAAAATATTATTAACATAAATGTGTGTAAAAGGTGATAACGTATATAACGTTTATACAAACATTTATGTGAATCATGATAATGTGTGTGTGTGTGTGTGTGTGTGTGTGTGTGTGTGTGTGTGTGTGTGTGTGTGTGTGTGTGTGTGTGTGTGTGTGTGTGTAAGGTGATAATGTACGTACAAACATAATTTTACATAAGAGTTTTTCTTCTCTTATGCATGTCTTAACGAAGAATGATGACGCATCCCACATAAACTTGGAAAACACGTACGTACGTCCCGGCGCGAAAACACTTGAAAAAAAATGCGCTGATATCAGCAGAAAAGAATTGTATTCACAACTGGTGTCGCTAGACTGGCAAACGATCTCTATGAAAAATGATATAAACTAAATGGAGGCAGATATGAATTTTATGAGCTTCCTCGCTGGTTTACCGTATGGTTCCTTCTTTGAATACGACGGATTAAGTGTTCAAGTATTGAGAGGTGCGGATTTGGATTTTATAATTTATTTTTTTATCTACATAAATTCTGTATCTAAATCTTTTGATCTATCTATCTATCTTCTATCTATCTATACTCCTATAAATTTGTTGTTTTTTGTGAATTATTCATATTAAAACCCTTTTTTCTTTTTATTTAAAAAGAAAATATTAACTTTGTTGTATACGAGTCGTTGAATTGCATTTATCTGCAAAAGATCTAGTAATTTGCATATTCTTTTAAACATTAATTTAAATTAATTCTCTATTAGTTTTTTCGGGTTTTTTATGGGGTGATCATTTTTAGTTAACTATAACGTGTAATTATAATAATGCAGATATTCCACATGATATATACTTGCGTAATATTTATGTAGAAATATCAGTAAACACACACCTTTTCCTATATATATTTATGTATGCGTATATATATATATTTGTTTTAACATTTTACCTACCAAACTCTTCCGTCAGTTTTTAGTCTTCAGACATAAAACTTTATATATAGGGTAATCGAACCCATGCGAAACTTTATATTTGGGTTTTAGCCGGGGAAAATTGGTGCAAAATTGTGAAAATTAAAAAAAAAAAATGATATTTGTTAGGTGAAGGTCCAACGACGGCATTACGAATATGCATGCGTGACGTAATAGCTATTGGTTCATGTTTTAATTTTTAGCTGTGCAATAAACATGTTTAAATAGTATAGTCATTAATGTCAAAGGAAAAAGTAAATCTTAACTTAAACGTTTTGGTTTCGATTCTCGGTGGTGGCACACGAGTCTTTTTTTTTTAAATATTTTAAATCATTGCTATATATTGGATCCAATATAATGCAATAATAAATACGATATCTGCATTATCATATTTAAGCGTATTTTATGACCGGGCAATGCTGGGTCGCCTACTAGTATTATGAAAAAGATAAAGGATTTTTTACGGCAGTACCCGGCGTAGTTTAAACACCTCAGCCTCTCCATGTTAAAAACGGCTTTCGGAAATATACACCCCAACCTCCCCGTGTTAAGAACGGCTTTCGAGGTTGGAGATGTTTATTTCGAAAGCCGTTCTTAAAATGGGAAAGTTTGAGGTGTTTATACTACGCTGGGGAATCTTGTAAAAAATTACCAAGTATAATTTGTTTTCAAAATATTTTAAAATAATCGGTCTAAACAAAACTAAACAAAAATTTGATTCCTGATAAATGTAATTTCTGTATAAATAAAATTATACAACTTCACATCTACCTATGTGTGCATGTTGTCTTAGCAACGACGAGGATTGCATTATTTTATCTATTTTCTTACACCCAGCATTTTTCCTGGAAATCGTTGTTAAGCATACATAATTGTGATTGCATATTTTATGTACTGCACATATATTAATCTGTACAAGCATTAAGTTGTAAATTTCTAATATTTAAAAAAAAATCCTTATTTCTAGTAATATGAAAAAAAATTGAATAAGTTTAATTGCATTTATAAAAATCTGTGTCGGATTCGACATTTACTGTCATTTAATTACATATAAAACTGAACACATTAAACTAATATTAATTAAATGTAGCTGGCGGTTAACTAACTAGCATCAGGCTCGTTGGTCTAGGGGTATGATTCTTAGGGTGCGAGAGATCCCTGGTTCAAATCCCAGACGAGCCCAAATTATTTTTATAATTACAAAATTTATGTGGAACATATCCCATAGTTTTATATCAATTTGTAGTCCTGAATTGAACTGGTGAAGTATGCACCAAAAAATGTGTAATACATAATGCGATAATATAAACATAATCTTTCTACTTATATATCAAGGCACTGTCTGTGTGTGAGTTCGTTCCCTATGGGCTCCGAAACAGTTGGGCCGATTTTTAAAACAATTCAGACGAATGTACTTTACGTGTCTGAGTATTATCAGAAACGTTTTGTGTCGGAATTCCTCCGATAAATACAGTATAACCCCTATAATTTGAACATCCGCTTCGTTCAAATTAGAGGATGCTGTTCAAGTTTCGTGATAAAAAAATGTGTTGCAGTTAACTTTAATTTTCTAAGAATTAACAAATGGTAAATGAAATGCATTGCTATATGATACTTCAAGTATATATTAAGTCGTGTTTACGATATATTGCAAGTAAGAATTGTTAAATATTATTACCAGGGGCAAAAACATTGAAAATAAATTAAATCTACTCTTACTTGTTAGGTATTTATTACCTAAGTTATCATCTACAGAAATCATACATTTATGCAAAATACAGTTTTTTTAGTTATTAATTGAATGAGTCTCATTGCAGTTTCTATTTTCAACGATTGAGCTCTCGGGCGCTGTCATTGTATTCCGTAAGCGATCACGAAAATCTACAATTTCTTTGTTCTGTAGCTTCTTTATGATTATATCTCTTCGGAGTGACATTGCTTGCAAAACATAGTTGTCACTAAAGTAAGGACTTTTTTCTAGAATTTTTTAACCGTCTCCATAGACTTTTCTGCATCATCCCATGATATTGCTTCATCAGAGTGTTCTTGGTTATTTACATTAGGGTCAAGAGAATGGGAGCTGTCGCTATTTTGCTCACGATTACTGCATTCAGGATATTGATCAGTAGTTTCCTCATCTTGTTGCGCCCACATTTCAGCATCATTTGCATTAAGTGATTTAAGAACAGCGTGGTTGGTCGGTAAGCATTTGGTTTCAAGAATTTTTTCTAGACCAGATGTATTCTCTGATTCTTTCAGTTCAGAAGCCTTTGGTGCTGGGCATAATTTACCCTATGCTTTTGTTAATGTGCTTGCTCGAGCTTGATTCCATTCGCTTGCGAGAGAAAATACGGCATCTTTGATAGTAAAATGGCGCTGAAAATCGCTTATACTCGCGGTACTATTTATCATATTCATCATGAAATCATTTCTGTAGAAACATTTTAAGTCCTAAATAATCCCTTGATCCATAGGTTGGATGATAGAAGTCACATTAGGTGGTAAGTAACACACAAAAATATTCCCGCAAGATGAAACTAGTTCTGACTCAGGAGGATGTGCTCTACAATTGTCCAACAGAAGCAAGCACTTTGAATCAGGTTTACCTAATTCAAGAAAACGCCTCTGGACAACTGGCACAAATTCTTGCAAAAAACATTTTTTAAACAACTGTGGATTCATCCATCCATTTCGTGAAGAATAATAGGATGCTGGCAAAGGCGAAACTCCTTTCAATGCTCGGGGACATTTTGATTTGTCGATGACAAGAAACTTAATTTATGAGTCCCAGAAGCATTAGCGCATACCACCATTATTAGTCTTTCTTTATTTAATTGGAATCCTTTTATTTTCTGCCCCTTGGATCCGGCTAATGTTTCTGTAGGTAAGCACTTCCAATTTACGCCACTTTCATCAGTGTTAAACCATAATCGGCAATTATCGTCTTGAATTTGTCACAATAATTTGATGATGCGTGTGTATCAGCAGACCGTTGTTCGCCTGACATTGTTAATTGTCTTATACCATGTCTACTCTTAAAGCTCCTAAGCCAGCCTTCACTGAATTTCATATCTTCTGCGATATTCAACTCTTCCTTAAGAGATTTTGCTTTAGCAATTAACATGGACCCAGATATTGCTACACCTTCATTCCGTTTTGCTACAAACCACTCATGCAATATTCGATCAAATTCAACTTGTTTTGGTCTGCGAAGAGTCCTTCTTTTGCCATGTCTTTTATTTGGAGAGAAAGGAGCAGCCTTCAATATTTCCTCCTTTTTCTTTTTGATGTAAAACAGTGTACTTCTCCCAATCTTATAATCTCTCAATATAACGCTAGTTTCAACTCCAGCATCTAAATTTTCTATAATTTGACGTTTTTCGAGTAAAATCAGCGTCACTTGTTTTCTGTTAAAGTTGCAAGTTATTGTGATGGGTTGTTTTACACTATTTTAAATATAGCAATATGAAAAAAAATTACAGTTAGTGTAAATTAATTATCAATAACTAATCTACATTAATTACATAGTACCAATATTAACGTTTCTGCGCAATATCTGACAAAACCATGTAAACAGTTTTACTGCAACTCCGCATCAAATATGCTAATACAATTTCAATGACGAGACAGTTCAAGTTTAGAGAAAGTCCAGGTTTAGAAAAAGTCCAAATGAGAGTAAGTCCAAATGAGAGGAAATCCAACTTTAGAGGAAGTTCAAATTAAAGGAGTTTTACTGTATCTAAATTCGATAATCTAAAAAATCCGATTAAAAAAGGAAGAGTTTGATTTTGACTAAACTTAACACCCTTAGACTGTCTAACATCACAAGTGCAAGTACACACACACACACACACACACATATGTATATATATATATATATATATATATATATATATATATATATATGTTATCAACACCAAAAGTGAAGAAGACAAAATATTATACAACAAATCAAAAAGACAAATATAATCGAATTAGAATTAGAAAAACGTCTATATGCGCTATATCAAGCAATTGTACGTTTTAAATACAATATTAATATCATTATGAAGATATCAAAATATTATACAGCAAATAAAGATTATAGGCTAAAAAAGAGGTGAAATAATCTACTTAAAGCAATGGTTATGATGGTAAGTAGGAACGAACTATATTTGTCATAACATATAAATATATAGCCCTCCTCAGTTGAGGTCATCCTGTTTTAAAAAAAAATATCTCCAATAGGAAACCGCCATGTAAAATAACCTGAAACGTTTGGGAACCAATGCTTTAGAAAACTGTAAATTAAAATTGAATATAATTTAGCACCTTTCTCCGGGGCGCCACGGCTCCCTGGTGACGCAACTAAAGAAAATTTGGAAGCCGAAACGTTATGAAAATGCCATCCAATAATAGTACAATCGAAATGATGCTGATTATCAATATTCATGTAAAACAATTACAAAACTTTAATATTAATGTTATAATAGTTTTATTTTAGTTACGCATTCACAACTACATTAATCTCTTACATTAATGTTTCGTGAATTGAAAAGAATAAAATTACCTTAATTTTCGTTGCAAAAACATTCAAAATTATATAAGACGTCAATTGGTTTTTCTTCGAGAAAATTTGTATTACGTAAAATCCTGAATTAAATTATTTTCCAAAAATAAAAATATGTAAACAAAAGTAAATCTCCAACATGTATAACACTAATTAATTAAATCGAAAGTGAAAAAAAAGAAGCGTAGGTAACAAAACAAGAATATGTTGATATTAACAATTTTTTATGTGAACGATACGAAATTATAATGATTAAACCTAATGAACGTAAATAAAATGTTTTAGGCCCACATGGTGACTTGAACCCCGAACGTTTAGATAAGTTTACTAAAATATGACTCGTAAAAGTATGAGAGTCTACCAACTAAGATATATAGGCTTACAGCGAAGGCAAAAACTTATTCATATTAAATCTCAATCTCACTCGCCACATAAAACATATTTGTCGCCATTTACGTATGATAGAATTATTTCAAGTCAAATATTTAGTGGTTAATATAAAAAAATCAAACGTTGGTTTATTATTCAATTACTAAGAAGTTTTTTTTTAGCAGGCAAGAATTATTTTGAGTATTTTTTTTCGGTTGAATTTCATGAAAAAATCTTTTAAATAGAAAATGTCGATTCAGAAATTTCGACCGGGGTTAATAAAAAAAATCACTCTTTATATTTTTGCCAGTTATTATTTATTTTTTACTAATAATTGTTTTGTGGGTAAATAATCAATCGTTAACTATTCTGCACTTTTTCAAATAGATTAACAATTCTGTTCTTGCAACTAAGATCTGGAGTCAAATTTGACAAACTCCTGAGAAAACTCCTTACTCTAATTTAAACACACAGCTATCAAAGCTCACTGATAAAAAAAAAATCTTTCAGTTTCTGAAAAACAGGCTTTTATTCAAAGAAGAATTTGCATATAAGACGAGGAGAACGATCTTTATTGCAAGAGATCGTCAATATATAATTAGAAGCAATAACAATTTTTTTTGTCTGCCACTGGGGGCACTTCATGCTGCACAGAATAAGCACATTTTCACCAATTCTTAAGGCATCAATCACAAATTAAAAAAAATCAAACTGACTTTTATAATTAGAAATTATTTTTTTTATTTTATTTATTTATTTATTTTGATATTTTTTTAGTGTAAACTAAACTAAAACGATTTTTGTATAAATAAATCGAAAATTAAGTTTGGTTAATTTTAGAGAAAGTTAACATTTTATCAGATTTAGAGTGAGTAGCAAAAGTATTTGGTACATTGTTTTTTTCGTATTTCTCAAAAAAAAATCAAGTTAATTTGAATGAAATTTGCACTCAATCTCTGAGCAGATATTATCTTTCTAAAAATAACATGGAAATAAAGATATACTTAAATGACAAATATTTATTAATGAAAAATCAAATAACCCATATGCAAAAATATTTAAAACATTTACTAATATTTAGTTGTATATCATCTGTTTTGCCGCGTCCATAACTGCCTACTTGTTTCTTGCAAGTAGTTTCAGCCATTCTTCTTCGCAAACTTTCTTCAGTTCCTTGATATTTTTGGCATCTCTTGTATGTACCGTTAACTTCAAAGTTTTCCACAGATTTTCTACAGGATTTTAATTGGTGCGCACAGTGACACTAATCTCATTATCCTTAAACCATTTCATAATTAGTTTAGCTTTGTGCTTGGGATTATTGTCTTGCTGGAAGATAAAGTCATGGTCCAATCCTAAATCTGCAGCATATTTGAATAGATGTGTTGACACAATCTTCGTGTATTTTGCTGTATTCATTTCCCCTTTTATGATTTCAATTCCTCAAACTCCATTTATAGAAAAGCAGCCCCAAATCATCACACTCTTCCTCCAAATTTTACAGTAGGAATCGTATTAGATGGTTTAAGATGCGTGTCCTTTTTTCATCCATACACGAGTGCGTATATTTCTTTCAAAAAGTTCAATTTCTTTTTTTTTTTTTTTTTTTTTTTTTGACTGAATAATTTTGTTCCAGAAGTCATCCGATTCACATTGATATTTATAAACAAATTTTAAACAATCTTTCACATGTCCCGCACTCAACAATTGAGTCTTCCTCATGATCTACAATACATGCTTGTACGATTCAATGATATCTTGATTGTGTCCTTGCTTACTGAAGTAACTGAAGTATTGAAATACCTAATTTCAGCAAATCCTTCTGAATTTCTGAAAAGTCAGAAATGGTTCTTTCTTCACGTTACGAGCAATGTACGAGCAATAACATCATTTAATTTATGTGGTTGCCATTTCTTAGAAATGTTTTAGTATTACAACCCTTTTGTTTTCCACTTCCTCACGAGAATCCCAACTGTACTCACCACCAAATTTATTTTTGAAGCTATTTACTTTTATCCCTTTCCATTTTTTGCTTTGTTATGATTTCCTGGTTCAAATAATTAGTCAATTTCTTTGTTTTAACCATTTTAAAACAGTAATGAAAGGGGAAACCTGGGGAGTTTCTTGAGAGCTGTTATTAACTGACCTGTAAAGGGCCGGAACTCTGTGGCGCTTTCTTATTAGTTGAATGAAATTTCTGATTGGTTGAAATATTGTTGCAAGACAAGACTGCTTAAGAATGAGATTTGACAATATGTTAAATGTTTACAATATGTTAAATGCTTACAATAGATAGATAATTACAATAAATAGATAATTTGATTTTTTTTTTTTTTGCTAATAAATATTTGTCAACTAAATATATTTTCATTTCAAGAAACAAGTAGGCAGTTATGGAAAGCGTTTGGGGATTGTACAGCAGAACAGATGATATACAACTAAATATTCATAAGTGTTTTAAATATTTTTGCATATGGGTTATTTGATTTTTCGTTAATAAATATTTGTCAACTACGTATCTTCATTTAGACAGATAATATCTGCTCAAAGATTGAGTGTAAATTTCATTCAAATTAATTTGATATTTTTGAGAAAAAAAAACAATATACCAAATACTTTTGCTACCCACTGTATGTTAGGTTAGAGTGTCGTACTGAGATCCGTTTTATGACTCAGCAACTCTAATAAATGCATAGTCGTTGTCATCCCGACGCTGTTGATAATGATTAATAGAACCGGATGTTTAATTGCCGACTAAATTAACCGTGTGAGAAAAACCAACACTTTCTTCTTTTTCTGCGCACATCGTCACTCAACCCAACCAATCAGATTTCATCAAAGTATCGCAACAGGAGCAGCTCACAGGACAACATGAAAAGAACGTGTTTCTTCACTAAACAGCTTATTCGTAGCTTTTGCACCATGCCTCAAAGTCTGGACCGTCTTTTTCATCGCTACCGATCTCACTTTGTCAGAGATTTAGCCATCATTTCTCGAGTTCCGACTCCCATCCAACCTCTGCTCCAGCTCCTGCCTCCCCAGTTCCGGTTCTTTTAGCACGTGTTCAAACATATAGCTTTCCTACTCCATCAACTCCTTTTCCAGTGCCCTCGATGTCCTGCATTTGCTGTCAACCCAGCATAAGCAAATGGGTCAGGGGCATTGCTTATTGAACACCTCTCATAATCTAATTGAACAGTTAAATAGAAAATTACAACTTTGACATATCCACTTTATCTTAAATATTTCGACTATTTTTACAATTACATAAATTAAGCTAAAGGCAATTCAAAAACGTAGTTTGTAAAAGTCTTAAATGGTAAATGCAATAGGCTCTGGACGATAGATGATCCCTTTAATGTGCGACTTTAAGGGCAAATATCGCAAGCGAGGCTTATAAAAATTTCTCAAATACTGACCAATAATCGCTGAGATTTGGAACTTACACACACACACACATACACACACACACACACACACACACACACATATATATATATATATATATATATATATATATATATATATATATATATAATATAATATAATATAAAGCTGAACGTCTGTGTGTGACTGGTCACGAATAGGCTCCTATATGGTTGACTATTATAGAAAACTGATCACATATAATGATAGAAGATGTATCGAGACACAGGAATGGATATGTTTGATCTGGCATAATGATGATTCATTAAAATTGTGGGGTCTGCGTACGCGCCTGGTCCACAAAGTATGGAAATAAAAAATTTAAAAATTAAAAACAAACGTTTATAAATGTTTTTGATATAGATGTACATAATAATACTTTGATAAGTATGTTTTAACTTAAATAGGGATTGTATAATAAAATTGTGCGGTTTGCGTTCGCGTCTGGCCTCCATAGAATGGATTGTTGGTTGGTTGTTTTTGTTTTACGGCATATCAACCCTTTTCAGGTTATTTAATGCCGAATCCAAAGATTTTGAAGAAAATTTTTTAATAGAATATATTTGTCGTTTTCAAGTCGGTTTCTATTTGAACCATAGTTGGGACCCTAACAGGTACTACCACTCCGGGTCAGAGTGGACCTGGGAGCAATGGCAATTAAAGGGTGGCTCCACACTCCCTAAAGCTCGCAAGCTGGGGCTTCACCATTGGATATAGTTTAAGGTCATATCCAGGACCCACAGAATGGAAATAGGCACAAACTTTAATAAAGACTTTTCATATCTATTTGCATAAGTATACTTTGATATGTTTCAGTTTGAAGAAATATGGTATAATAAAATTATGGGGTGTTCGTTCGCGCCTAACCTCCATGGAATGGAAATATATCACAAAGTTTAACAAGGTTTTTTTTAATATAGATCCACAGAATATTGTGATAAGTGTTTTAGTGCGAACAGGTATGGTATAATAAATTATTTTATTTTTACTTTCATCATATTTTGCTTTGGTTTTGATAGCCCCAAATTCGAAGCTATCTCTTTACAACCCTTCCTTTTCATAACCTATCATACTTTCATAAATCCAAGTCCATTTTCTGTAGGCTGTTTTTGAACCCAGTCAACGATGGGTACTTTTGCTAATATATATATATATATATATATATATATATATATATATATATATATATATATATATTGGTAGCCAAATTAATTATTGAAATGCTCATATCTTTTATTCTATGGGATGAAAATACATGAAAATCTGAAGGCTTTTTGAAGATCATAATTCTATTCTATGGCTAATATTTTATAACAATGAGTAAAAAGAACCTATATTTTCAAATCAAAAAATATGCCCATTGCCTATATTTATATATATACAGTGTACTGGCAGAAATGCTTCAGCTTTTCTGTTTTGGGATGAATTTTTCTTAAGTTTTTTTTTTATTTTGCTTTGTTGTCTCCCTTATGAAGTTGCAAGGACCCAATATATAGTAATGATTTAAAACGTCAAAATAAAAAAAAGACTCGTGCGTCACCACCAAGAATCGAAACGAAAGCTTATGATTTACTTTTTCCTTTGACGTTAATGCCTGAGCTATGAAGACATATTTGCTGCAAAGCTAAAACTTAAAACATCACCTGGCAAATTCTAATTTTTTTTTAATTTTCACAATTTTGCACCGATTTTCCCCGGTTAAGCCCCAAATATAAAATTTGTTCAGTGATATGTGCTGTAAGAGAGTGTATATACATGTGCTGTTACGTTGACCTTTGACCTTGATTTTGGAAAATGGTGTGCACCATCCATATGTTGGGGACAATCATCATGCCAGGTTTGGTGATGATCGGTCCAATGATGTGGATTGCTGGAGTTGTACACGCATACACACACACACACACACACACACACACACACACACATGCTCCTATTATATATATATATATATATATATATATATATATATATATATATATATATATACTAGCATGGGTACCCGGCGTTGTCTGGGTTGACATGAAGTTCCGTTTGGAACACACCTGCTATACTAATCATTTTCATCACGGGCAACGTGAATACCCCCACAACAATTTCAAAAATAAAAGAACGAATAAAAATATGCAAATGTAATCGCCCCCAAAAAGAAGAAGTGCCTGATATTCTTTGCTCCAGATATATCAGTAGAAGAGATACAAAGAGAAGAAGTTATTCTCCGGATATTTAGCACTGGAAAGAAAATCCCCGCCCCCAAATAAATAATTAAAAATAAATTATTACAACGTTTATTTAAAAATAACAGCAAATACCCGTGCGATCGCAAAAAAAAAAAGAAAAAATTAGTCAAGTAGGTTTTTTTTTTTTTTTTTTTTTTTACACAGTGATCACCACTTATCAAGGCCCGGAAGCCACTCAGGGATAAGGGTTATTGTAAGTACATCACGTTAGTGAGGAGATTTTATGAAGTGTTTAATTAGGGGGGCGGTTCATTAGGAATTTGTTAACATTAGACTTGAAGACATCCAAGTTGTAGTCCGGAGGGAAGCAGGCGGACGGAACAGAGTTCCACAGGCGTGCAGTTCTAAGAAAGAAGCTTTGCTCATGAAATCCGCGTTTTGATTTAGGCACAGATATAGAGTGGGGGAAATTTTTCACAATGGATTCAGCTAGACGGGTGTTTTTCGTGAAAGATTGGCGAGGGGGGGCCAGGGATTGGAGTTCAGACGAGAACCTGCCATAAAAATAACGATAAAACAAGGATAGGCTCGCAACGTCTCTTCTGTGGGAGAGGGGTTGCAGGGTAGAGAAAAGGGCATCCCCCACTAAACCACGAAGTCTATTTTGTACTCTGTCAAGGCATGATAGGCTGTTTTTGGCAGCTCCTGCCCAGATATGGCAACAGTATTCCATCCTTGGCCGTACTTGGCTTTTATATAGATAGAGAATTGCATCAATAGTGAGATATCTTCTGAAGCGGTAGAAGGATCCCACCATCTTTCCTGCGACCTTGGCCACAGACTTGATGTACGTGTTCCATTTCAGATCAGGAGTAAAGGTCAAACCCAGAAGCTTGTCAAAACACGGGGCCTCACCCAGACGAGAGCCATCCATCACAATTGATGCCAGCTGGGGATCAGAGCGTTGATGATGTAAGGATAGGAGTTTGGTTTTGGATGCATTAAAGGTAACTAGCCACATCTTCCCCCACTGAACCACGCGCTCGAGATCAGAGGAGAGAGAATCCGAGAGAACTTCGTCATTTACAGCCTTTGATGTGTTGCCGTAGATGGTCGTGTCATCAGCATAGATGTCAACGAATGATTTAAGTATGTGTTTAGGGAGGTCATTGATGTAGATCAGGAAGAGAGTTGGGCCCAGGATTGACCCCTGAGGGACTCCAGCATTTATATTGCAGGCCTCCGATTTTTGTCCATCTACCACTACTCTTATGAGCCTATCAGAGAGAAATGATTTAATGATTGAGAAAACATTTCCAGTTATACCGTAGCTGGAAATCTTGTGAAGTAGACCCTTATGCCATACTTTGTCAAAGGCCTTTGATATGTCGAGAGCAATTGCCCTAGAAAGGAAGCCTTTGTCAAGAGATTCACTAATCCTGTGGGATATAACCGTCAGCACATCTGCGGTAGATCTTGCAGAGCGGAAACCATATTGTGTGTCACTAAGAAGGTTATTCCTGCTGAGGTGGTTTACTATTTCTCTATTTAATATTGATTCCAGTAACTTACTCATAACACAGAGAAGACTTATTGGTCTGTATTGAGAGGGAGATGACTTATCACCTGAATTCTTAAATACAGGGCAAACTGAGGAGGTCTTCCAGGGGGTCGGAAAGCACTTCTCCTTAAGGCAGCGCTTAAATAGTTTCGTAAGTATGGGAGCAAGTTCTGGTTGAAGCTTTTTTAACACTATAATTGGGATGCCATCAGGGCCAGTTGCTTTACTGGAATCTAGGTTTTTTATTAGCTTGGCGACCTCATGCACGGATATTTGTATGTTACCTAGCTTGTTCTGTGTTATAGGAGGAAATATGGGGAGTTGATGGCCTTCGTCGCATAGGGTAGAATTAGCTGCAAAGTTCTTTGCAAATAGTTTGGCCTTGTCTGATGCTGACGAGATAACCTCTGGTCCATTGATAATGGTTGGGATAGAACGCTAGGCTCGAACCTGGAACGCGAATGAAGGGAAAAGGTTAACTTGGAAACTGTTTTGCTCACAGTTCTAAGAAAAGTCTCGATTTTATAAACATAAAAATATAACGTTTATAAACATTAACGCGTGTATTTGTTTTTATTTTTTATTTTTTGTAACAGCACTTTTTTCACTCTTTTTTTTTTAAATAAAGGAAATTTCCAGTTTGCTTTTTTAGGAGGGTTTTTTCGATTTGCTTTTTTTGTAGGGAAGAGGGCCTTTTTGTTTTTAAAAGTGGGTGCTTCGAAGTTTGAATTCGAAGTCAAAGATTCTGTAGTAATTTTTTACAACGTGAGCCAGCGTCGTTTAACCCCTAAGAAAAATGAAGATCTACCAAAAATTAATTCCAGAAACAGTAAAATTAAATTTTTCGTCATTTTGTTTTTAATGTGGTCTCCCCGCCAAAAAATGAGTGTGTCATATTTTGGGGTTTGTTTTGTTTATGAAATTGTTAGGTGAAAGTACAGAATGGTCTCATAAAAATTAATTAAATTTATCATTATTTTGTTTCAAATGTAATTCCCGCCCCTCCCACAAAGAAAAAACAAATTGCATTTGTCATGTTTTGCCCGTGGAAAAAATGCCAGAGATGACATGCCTCGTTGAAAGCTTGGTGGGCAAAAAGTGGGTGCTCATTTTACGTTAAATTTATATAGAAAAGTCATCCCCCACTCTAAAATGTTAATTTTCTTTTCAAATTTTCTTTCCTGTTATTTATAAAGGTCGTTTAAAAGTATTAGGCCAAAAAAAAGTAGATCTTCATTTTTTTAGGGGTTAAACGACGCTGGGTCACGTCGTGAAAAATACCATTTTTTTAATTAGAAAGTAAAGTTTTTAATCGATGAGATTAACGTGAAAAAAGAAAAAAGTGTAAATCGTGGAATTAAGAGAGGGGCAGTAGATCTTCATTTTTTTAGGCGTAAAACGACGCTGGATCACATCGTAAAAATTTACCGATTTCTGTTTAGCCGTTTAAAGAATAATAAAAACAAACAAATGAAATATTTTCAGTTTTTTTCGTAAGTATTTTTTATTTGAATATTTAAAAAAACAATAAAAGCCAAATATTTTTCTATCTACAGGGAATTATTTTTCAGCTTAGAAACTTATTGAGATTACCAAATTATTTTATTTGGTGAGTGTTTTTTATGTTTAGAAGTTTCTAAGCAAATAACTCTAAAAAATGTCGATGTTGGAAATCATAATTCCAAATAAATTAAATTAAATATATTATCAATATAATTGTTGTTTAAAGTTTATTAAATAACAATTTTATATAGAACATGTAAAACAATTCTCTCGCTAAAAACGTTAACTAAGATAACGCTATTTAGTAAAATCGATTTTTCTTAATATGCAAATGAGGTGATCCGTTAATTGTATATTTTGCAAGAATTATACTATATATAGAAATAAATGAAATATAAAAGTAGGAAACGTTTTGTATATATTAATCAAATTGTGAACAAACAAACAAACAAACAAACAGACAGGAATACGAATATATATATATATATAGATAAAATATACATAATTTAAAGCTATTTATCAATTTAAAAAAAAAAATTGTTTCAAGTATTTTATGAAACCAATCCTTATTCTAAACTACTTATATATTTACACCAATTCTTATTTTATCGTCTTATAAAAAATTGTAAAACATTTCATAAACGAGATAATAATTTGTTTATCAATAACATCAAAAGGAAACAGGTTCTACTAAAATCGTATGTAATATAGTGGGATCGTCCGGGATTTGAACCCGGGACTTCTCAAATCCAAAGCGAGAATCATATCACTAGGCCAACGAGCCAATTGGGAACGCCGGGCACATAATACACACTTAGAGTGTAACATTAACAAGGTTAGTTTTACGTAATACAACACGACTAATATAGTTGTTTCACAATTAAATGGCAACAGATTTTTAATATTTGTTTGATCTAAAAGTGACATCATTTAACTGTTTTTAAATGCATTAAGTTGTTTTTTTTATATAAATATAAGCAAATCTATAAAACTGTGAAATTACTCAGTAATTGTATTTCAATGTTCACTCGTTTGCCTTAAACAAACCAAAAAAACAATCTGATTATTCGAATTTTTATCCAAAATGAGTATTAAAACAAAAAAATATTAAAATTAAATTTCATTGAGCATATTTCTCGCATATAACCCCAAATTTGCCAAGCGTATATCTAGATTTTGTGCGTTGTGGGGGAAGAGGTGAGATGCGAACAACCTTAAAAGTTGCTTATGTAAGCTACTTTGTTTCTTTATATATAGGGAAAATCGTCACAAAAGCGTGAAAATTAAAAAAAATGAAATTTTCCATATGAAGGTCGAACGTCGGCATTACGAATATTCATGCATAACGTAACAGCTATTGGTTCATGCTTTAATTTTTAGCCTTGCAGCAAACATATCTCCATAGCTCAGTCATTAATGACAAAGGAAAGAATAAACCGCAAGCTAAACGTCTCGGTGGTGACGCACGAGTCGTCTTTTTTATTAACTTCATATGACATAAACCACTTTAAGTTCCTCTGAACAGCCTTAATAATCTATTTCGCCTCTAATAGTACTATCGCTAGACGTCGCATCCCTATCATGTTACCTGGCACCTTTTCCACTCCTCTGATGAGAAGCATTAGGCTTCGAAATGCTATGGCTTAAAGAGACCCCACTTACCCAGCACCCGTAAATAAATGTGCACTCTGTTTAATAAATGGATAACTCTATAAGTATTAATACATAGTTTTTATACCGTCATTTTCCTTTCTTATTTACTTATAAATAAATAAATAATAAATAAGTTCCAATACAATTTTATTGAGCTTTGTATTATACCGATAAGTCTCCCCTTAAAGAACTGACTTTATTCTCTTCCTTTAACTTACACATAATATATATATATATATATATATATATATATATATATATATATAGTTAGTTAATTCCTAATATCAATTTAATTATAATTTAACATGTTATCCTATTTTATAAACTAACATATAAACAATATTTTAACAAAATATTAACTTCTCCATCTCAAACCAACCAGTTGCAAATTTAGTTGCTGCCACTGCATGAAATCTTATTTTCAGAAACAATGAAATAAAAGCATAGTAATGTCGTTTTTAATTATTTTTGAGGAGTGCAATTTTTCAGTAGAGATATTACCTTTAATAACTAACCCATTGACATTAATTAACATTAAGCAGGATCGCAGAAATACCTGGTTTAGGACCCAGGCGCGGTCATCCATCTAGGAGAAGAAAAACTGAAGCTAAACCTAGAGGAGGGAGGCCTCTTCAGTTCTGGACGATGAACTTCCTAGAGCTAGTGACTCGAGCAAATTACCGGTTTACAAACCTAAACTGATTAAGGAGTAGATGGCCTCTGTCTATCGCCTGTCTTTCGTACTCTTTCTTTGCTTATTAGCCAGCCGCAGAAGTACGATCACAGGAACTCGACGGAAACACTCAGTGGTCGACCTTGTTTCCTGACTAGTGTAATGAATGTCATTCCCTGTTCTCGCTACATTCAATTCCCCTAAAACTGGGCACTTTGGGGGTGTTTAAGCGCCATATATACCAGTGCAATTAGATTGAGTTGATTTTTGTCTGATGGGTTGAGGGTACTGGATTGACAGTTTTTGGCTGCTGTTTCTGACTGACAGTACAGAAGTCCTAACTATTTGGTAGCGCTTAGAGCGGCTGCTCCATCATCAGTAGTATAATATCGGGATGATTGTAGTGCCATGTCGCGCATCGAAAAGGGACCCTGCACACATCTGCGGTGGGATTTCCCGAGGTCACAATCATGTAGACGAGGAGATGATGGTTTACTTGTGTTGCATGTTTGGTATTCTGTACACGACTTTGTCCAGCACCTCTCACCCTAAACCCAAAACTCTTAAATAAAATAAAATGACAGTTCAATTAAAAAAAAAACGATTTAACCAGGCTTAAACTCAAACAAAACCAAACATAAGCTACTCATATTTTTCTCTACCGCTCTTTCACGACCCAGGACTATACGCTAATCAACCAAGTCTCTGACAGCATAGATACAGCTCTCTCTCTCTCTCTCTCTCTCTCTCTCTCTCTCTCTCTCTCTCTCTCTCTCTCTCTCTCTCTCTCTCGATACTAGTGCACAATACATGTATTTGGTGACTTTAATGTCCACCACTGTAACCGCTTGGATTCTCTACTTACACAGACTCAACGAGTATCATAACAAATAGCTTCCCTATATTTTATTCCCTATTAAAGACGATTATGTTTCCGATACGTTTCCCAAATTAGCAAGATCAACATGCCCCACTTCTAGATCTGTTTCTTACCACAGTTCTCAATGATTGTGTAACGAATGCCCATAGCCCGCTCAAGAATTCTAATCACGCTGTGATGATGGTAGAAATCGCCCTTAATTCTCTACCCGAAACTGAAGAGCCATTGCTCAAAATGACAAGGTATTATAAGAAGACTGACTGAGAAGCCATCAGGGATCTAATCAAAGATGTTCCATGGGTAAATATCGTTTTTCTTCTTGATGCACAGTGCGCAAATGAGACATATGAATGGTTCAAAACGATGATTGAAGCACATGTCCTCATGCGGAAATTCTATAGCAAACCCCACTCTCCCCAATGGTTTACTTCTACTTGTGCAACTGCCATTGCACAAAGACAGTATACGTACCACAGATTTAACCGACATAAGTCCAGTGCAAACAGACAAAATTTTATTGAAGCTAGAAGTAATTGTAAGAAAGAAGTAGCGACAGCTAAGAGAGAATATATCGAAACCATCAGAAAACACATCGAAGTGCAGAAATTAGGAACCTGTGATTTTTGGAAAATCTACAACAGTGTAGTAAATAATGGGCAATCAACAATTCCCCCACTATTCAACAATCATGAGGTTGTTTGCTCAGTAACCGAGAAGGTTAACATGCTTGCCAGTCAGTTTGCTTCAAACCCCACATTGGACCCATAAACCACTCCCTCCCTGACTTTCCTTTGTAGAGAGATACCACACTAGATGATCTGAAAATTACACCTTTCCCAAGTGCATAATATCATAAAAGACCTACACATATCAAAAGCATGTTGATTCGATCTAATCCCGGCTTTGCTATTAAAAATATGCTCCGCTGAAGTTGCGTTAGTCCCCTCCAAGCTTTACAACAAATACCTTAACGAACCTTACTTTGCTAATTGCTGTAAAACTGCTTTTGTGGCTCCAGTTTACAAGAATTCTGGCGAAAGAACTGATCACTTAAATTATCGCCCTATTAGCCCCCTCCCTCTTTTCACCAAAATATTTGAGTCCATAATTAACCAAAGTCTAGTCTATCACTTTACGGCTGCTAAACTTCTGACCGACTAGCAATATGGATTTAGGAAAGCCCGTTCCACAGCAGAAATCTTAACTGTAATCTCTGAACGGTCATACATCTAAAGATGCGGGTGTACCCCAGGGGCCTATCCTTGGACCTTTATTATTCCTAATATTCATCAATTACCTCCCTGATAAAATTGTCTCTGTGATGGGTATACATGCTGATGACACCACGCTCTATAACCGGCACGAGGGAAAAACAAATGAACACTAAGAAAATGGCAGAAACACTAGAGGAATATCTCCACGCTGTAGTGGAATGGGGACAAAAATGGATGGTCACATTCAATGCTGCCAAGACTAAGTTTGTTTCCTTCAACAATTACAAGAAACTTTCTCAACTATCAATAACTATGGCTAAAGATAAATTACCGTAAAGTACTTCTTTCTAACTCCCCGGCTTAACGTTCACAGGGAACATAAATTGGAACAGATACATAGAGAGCATTGCCAAGTCCGCTGCGATGAAAGTGGGCTCGCTCTATCGTAGTAGAAAGTTGCTTATGCCTGAAAGTATCCTGAACCTCTACAAGGCCACCATTCGCCCATGCACGGAGTATTGTTCTTATTTACAATGCCTCCCCACGGAACAGAGTTATACACCAGGGTCGTTTTTTAACGTGGAGAAAAGGAACAAAAATAAAAATTGTCTCAGTCGTGAAGGATTTCTCCTCCACTGACAGAGAACAAGCAGAATTGTTGTCAGAATTGTGCTGGATCATCTGCTGCTAGTCTCTCGCTCCTGGACAGGGTTCAAAAGAGAGTCACCAAATTGATAGCTCCTGGACTGTCATTTAAGCTTCAACCTCTGTCCCATCGACGAAATGTTGTATCGCCCTGCCTGTTCTACAATACTTGTAGAACAGGCAGAGGGATACAACATTTCGTTGTATTTTAATGGTGGATACTCTGAAGAACTGCAAGCTCTTGTACCCCCTCGACGTAAATATCCCGAAAAACTCGACAAGCAGCAAAATCCCACCCCTACACAGTAGAGATCCCTAGATGTAAGAAAGCCTTCTACTCTGATAGTTTATTCCACAGAACTAGTAGACTGTGGAACTTCCTTCCGAGTTCCTGCTTTCTCAACTGTACTGACATGCAGAAGTTCAAGTATAATGCAAACAGACATCTTGCTGCTCAATTCCCTACATTATATCTCTGCAACTTATATCCCCGATAGTAGCCACCTACATCAAAGTGGTACTGTGCTTTGTTTGGGGGTGAAAATGAAATAATATATATATATATATATATATATATATATATATATATATATATATATATATGATTAAACTGGAGTAGATAAAATCTGGCTTAGGAAGATACTTTTCTATAATAATGAAGGGACGATGGTTTATGCACACACACACACACACACACACACACAAACACACATCCACCCATATATATATATATATATATATATATATATATATATATATATATATATATATAAATGTAATTCTTGGTTCGTTCAAAATCGATAAAACCATATTTCTACATTACCAATTTATTTGAAATTTTCAGACAATCCATATTTAGAGTCGAGGGATGTTTCCATGTTATTAAAATAAATTAACATCGCCAATTATAAAAATATTAAGTAAAATAAAAATATTTTTAGTAAGCCTATACTGCGGACCTGTTTTTTTTTTTTTTTTGTAGAACTGAACTTCTGTTTCAATTCATTTCATACACCACGATTTGACGAGACGAATTAGAAGATTTCATTTTCTGTTTATTCGATAAGTAAAAAACAAACATGATTCATTTGTTTATTTTCCAAACTTAATATTTACTTTATTATATCAGGCAAAAAAAATTGCTCGCTTGCGTTTTGAACAGTCGAAGTCGTTTTTTTTTGTTTTTGTTTTTTGTTATTGCTTATTATTTTATTTTTTTGTTTTTTTTTAAACAGTTGTTTCGATATAAGAAAATATGAGCTTTTTTATTATTAAAACTATAAATTGTTTGATGAAAGTACAGGGTTTTTTTCGAAGAAAATTTACGGATTGGTAACGTGCTTATATAATATTTGGTGCTAATGCAGAGAGTGATACGCGCTATTTTTTAAATCGTATTTCCAAGTTTATTTAAAGTTTTATATGTTTTTTTATTCAATTGTAAGGTTAAAGTACAGATTAGGTACAAAAAAACCCTCCCATCCCCATGTTAAGATTGGCTTTTTAAATAATAACGTTATTATTTCAGCACGGATCACTCTCTGCATGAGTACCGATTAATGTTTTGTTTTTTGCTTTCTTTTTTAAGAAAACCTTTTTTAACAAAATTGAAAGTACACTTTTTTTCTTTTCTTTTTTACAGCAGTTGTTTTTATATAAGATAATATGAATTGTATTTTTCTTTATTAAAGAAATTGGGTAGTCATGGACTTATTGATCCGTGCTGAAATAATAACGTTATTATTTAAAAAGCCATTCTTAACATGGGGAGGGGGGTGTGTTTTGTACCTATTCTGTACTTTAACCTTACAACTGAATAAAAAACGGTAAATTTTTAGATTAGGTCCACCTCCACAATTTTCTTTTAATTCTGGCGGCAATCTTTTTAGCGCTCGCGCGTCAAAAACAAATCTACACGCGTAACAAAGAAGGCTGCTAAAGAATACAATGCATAAAACAACTATTTATATCTCGATAACTATTTATTTCTGAAATTCTTCAAAGCGATTTCCGTATTCAGCATAATCGAAAACCTTTAAAAATCGTCATTTAAAAGAAAATTGTGGAGGTGGACCTAATCTAAAAAAACAAAAAATACCAAAAAACATATAAAACTTTAATTAAACCTGGAAATACGATTTAAAAAAAATAGCGCGGATCAGTAAGTGCATTAGCACCCGTTAATCAACTAACGTGGCCTTATTGCCAAATAAGCTCCGGCTACAATGTTAAACGCGCCGTTCACGTTTTTTTTTTCAAGTTAAATTCAACTTTCACAATATCTTATTTTTTTTATAATTTCACGATATCTTTTTTAATAATAAATTGTTAGTGGAAAGCACAAAATAGTTCCAAAATACCATCCCCTTTCTATGGTAAGAATGGCTGAAAAAATAAAAATAAAAATATTAGGTACTCATGCAGAGGGTGATCCGTGCTAAAATAATAACGTTATTATTTAAAAAAAAAAAAAAACATTTTTAGCATGGGGAGGGTGTTTTGTACCTATTCTGTACTTTAACCTTACAACTGAATAAAAAACATATAATAAAACTTTAATTAAACTTGGAAATACGATTTAAAAAATAGCGTGGATCAGTAAGTGCATTAGCACCAGAAATTGTTGGGTGAAATACAGAAAAGTTCTAGCAAGAAAACCGTTATTTTTTCAGCCATTCTTACGAAGGGGAAGGGATGGTGTTTTGTCACTATTCTGTGCTTTCAACTTAAAATTTATTAAAAAAACAAAAGGTAAATTTTCACATTAGGTTCACCTCCACAATTTTTAACATGGGTAGGTTGGGGGTGTTTATTCTGCAAGCCGTTCTTAACATGGGGAGAATGGTGGTATTTATTCCAAAACCCGTTTTAACAGACGAAAGACAGGTAAAGGGTTAAAAAATGTGGTTAGGCATGGGTGTTATTTATTAGAATTTTCCATAACACCAAATTGAGCCACAGCAACGCGTTGCATGGTACAGCTAGTATATATATATATATATATATATATATATATATATATATATATATATATATATATAGGGTGGGAGAGAGAGAGGGCGAGATAGAATTATTTAAAAAAGAGATGCACACGGAGATAGATATAGATCTGTTTTCTATCCTAAGCCTCTAGCTATCCACAATTGAAAATTCTATGAGTATTCTTAGTTTGTGCTAAACTCTCTAGAGATTATTCTTTAAATCTCTCGACAATAAAATGGTTTTCCTGCCTAGGAACTTCACTCCAATACTATCCAGCTGCTCTTGATTTTTCTGTTTATGTCTTCGGACAAAATGTCCAAGTGGAACCATTTTGGGCCACTTGCCAATCGTTATGTTGTGCCAGGTCAACAGACAAAGTCATCTCTATTCTTGTCTCTGACTGCATCATATCTGCCTGTTGTCTATCCCCGCATCTCTTCGGTAGCTGTGTAAGTCTCTCTCCCCCCTCTCTCTCTCTCTCTCTCTCTCTCTCTCTCTCTCTCTCTCTCTCTCTCTCTCTATCTATCTATCTATCTATCTCTCAATCTTATTCCCTAGGCTTACATATCATCTATCAAAGCAAAGTGCTATAAATAACGCGTTGCTGCTGCACACAAGAATTACAACATTGAACAGCTTTTAATAAACAACAAAAAAATCCTTTAACTAGATTTACCTTCCCCCGTCTCTCTCTCTCTCTCTCTCTCTCTCTCTCTCTCTCTCTCTCTCTCTCTCTCTACATATATATATATATATATATATATATATATATATATCTTCTTCTCTTCGTCTCTTCTCTTCTCTTCTTCTCTTCTCTATATAAATAAAATGAACTCATTTTTCGCGTCTGACTTTGACCTTAATAGAATTACGAATCTAGATATTTTATGCAGATGTACTATGCACAAACTGCAGCACGATATCTGAGGTGTGTTATAGGCATATTAGCTATCCACTAACTCGCAGATCGGAGCTTCCTATATTATATCTGGTGAGAGTTCATGCCAAACCCAGTTACGATCAATGGAAGTAGTACAGTTATCTCTCTCTAAAAAATTCATACTTCCATCGCCACTCATTTACACCGTCCATGACCATTCACAGGAGACAAATAAGAACGAACGCTGGTTTAGGTTTTCATAAAAACTGGACTGCAATTGATGTGAAACGCACCACGCTAACTTTTACGTTGGTTAAAAATAAAAACAAACACAAGCCAAAAAACTTTACATTTCCTTACAGTGCATTAAAACTTATGATACTGCAATTTCGTCTTATTTCGCATTCTCCGGCAATTAAAAAATCGTTTTCTTGGCTTTTTTTTTGGGGGGGGGATGCAAGTATCTTCCCTTTGTTTTTCGTTTTCTAGATCTTTCCCTTTCTCAAATTTATTTCTTCTCTTTCTGTGTTTCCTCTCTTTTTCGGCAGGTTCACCACCGTTTCTTTTCATTTTTAATTATTTATTTATTCTTATTTTTATAAACTTCCCTCTGTTTCTGTTTTTACATTTTGTTTATTTCTTTCTTCTCTCTTTCCGTTTTTCCTCTTCCTTCCGCAAGTTTAACATCGTTTCTTTCTTTCTAATACAGCCGGATATTTTTAACACTAAAAAAACACAAATAAATTTTAATGGGTTATTTATACGCTGTTCACATTTATACACTAGGAAATATAAATACATTTCTTACACGTTTTCCACATTTTTACACTTATACAAATAAATTACAAACACATTCTTTCCATTTTATTTTTGTTTATTTCTTTATTTTTTTCTGGAAACCATATTTTACATGATTTTCGTTAGATTTCGTGTCGTTCCGTTCTATTTTTCTGTTTACATTTTTCCTATCTTTCTGGAGAGTTTGACATCGTTATTTTTATATATTTATTTCCGTTTCATTTGATTTCGTCCAGTTCGATTTTTCTTTTTTTCTGTTTACGTTCTTACGAACTTTCTGGTAAGTTTGACAGCGTTCATTTCTTTTGTTTGTTTTTTTTAGTTTTTTTTTTTTCTTTCTGCTCCCACAGTTACATATTACCTTTCCGGTCAAATTAATTATACCATCGTAATGATCGCATTTCGTAATCTAAAATATCATGTTTTACACCTAAAACACCGCTTACTTTTACGTGGGTCACATTTATACACTAAGACAAATATATCGATTCGCAGTTTCACACTCTTTCCATTTTTTTTCTTTTTTTTATAAACCAGACATTATATCGTTTCCGTTTTATTTCGCTTCGTTCCCTAAGATTTTTCTTTTTTCTGTTTACATTTTTTCGATCTTTCTGAACAGTTTGACATCGTTATTTCTTCCATTTTTTTTTTGTACCATTTACTAATTAATGTTCGTTTTATTTCGTTTCTTTACGTTCGATTCTTCTTTTTTCTGTTTACATTTTTCCGAGCTGAAATAAAAACATTTGAAAACATTGTTATTTACAATGATGCTCTTAACATTTGCAGGGGATCTTTCTTAACAAATATATTCAACATCAAATTAGATTTTCTCATTGTTTATACGATCCCGGGCAACGCCGGGTAGCCCCACTAGTGTATATATATATATATATATATATATATATATATATATATATATATATATATATATATATATATATATTCTGCCTTTAACTCATCAGAAGAAGCAACTATCAATCCATTAAAAGAAAATAAAATGCATATGGGCATGACTACAAAATCCGAAAATTGGAAGAAAAGGTACAATTATTTTTTTTCTTTTAATACGCCATTTTGCATTTTCAAGTAAAGTCACATAAATTTGTATAAGGATTGGTATAAATAAAAGGTGAAATATTATTGAAAAAAAAATATTTCCACAGAAATAAATAAATATATATATATATATATATATATATATATATATATATATATATATATATATATATATATATATACTAGCAAAAGTACCCGTCGTTGACTGGGTTCAAAAACAGCCGGCAGAAAATGGACTCTGATTTATTAAAGTATGATAGGTTACGAAAAAGAACGGTTGTAAAGAGATAGCTTCGAATTTTGGGGTATCAAAACGAAAGCAAAATATGATGAAAGTAAAAATAAAATAGATAAACGCCATAATTTATTATGCCATACCTGTCCACACTGAAACACTTATCACAATATTCTGTGGATCTATATTAAAAAAAAACTTGTTAAACTTTGTGATATATTTACATTCTATGGAGGTCAGGTGCGAACGAACACCCCATAATTTTATTATACCATATTACTTCAAACTGAAACATAATTATCAAAGTATACTTACGCAGATAGATATGAAAAGTCTTTATTAAAGTTTGTGCCTATTTCAATTCCAGGCCAGGCGCGAACGCAGACCCCACAATTTTATTATACCATCCCTCGTCTGAACTCCAATCTCTGATCCCCCCTCGCCAATCTTTCACGAAAAACACCCGTCTAGCTAAATCCACTGTGAAAAATTTCCCTCACTCTTTATATGCGCCTAAATCAAAACGTGGATTCCATGAACAAAGCTTCTTTTCTTAGAACTGCACGCCTGTGGAACTCTGTTCCGTCTGCCTGCTTCCCACCTGACTACAACTTGGATGTGTTCAAGTCCAACGTTAACAAATTCCTAATGAACCGCCCCCTTAAGTAAACACTTCATCAAATCTCCACACTAACGTAATGTACTTGCAATAACCCTTATCCCTGAGTGGCTTCGGGGCATTGATAAGAGGTGACCACTGTGTAAAAAAAAAATTAAGTTAAAACATACTTGTCAAAGTATTCTCATGTACATCTGTATCAAAAACACTTGTAAACGTTTTTTTTTTTAATTTTTAAATTTTTTATTTCCATACTTTGTGGACCAGGCGCGAACGCAGACCCCACAATTTTAATGAACCACCGTTCTGCTAAATCAAACATACCCATTCCTGTGTCTCGATACATCTTCTATCATTATATGTAATCAGTTTTTTAAAATAGTCAACCATATGAAAGTCTATTCATGACCAGACACACACACATTCAGCTTTATATATATATATATATATATATATATATATATATATATATATATATATATATATATATATATATAGTAGATTTGTTTTGCAGTCGAAGATAAAAAATGTCGATTCTAATTTTGTCGTCTTCTTTTTCCAATGCATTCAATCCAACTCATTAACTGTTTGTTCGTTTTATTTTTGTTAAATTGTACACTTTGTGGTTTTATATTTAATCCTTTTTAAAGGCGAGTCTTATATTGTATTTGTTTTTATTAACAACTTCGCTTGTCTCTCACTCCTTGGCCCTCTCCATCGTACATAACATCTATAATATGTCCCATATCCTTGAAGGTTAGTCCAAGATTCTTTTCTTTGGACTCTCAGTCGGATAACATCAACCAAGATGAAACACTTACCTCAAGTACCCTTATTAATTGTACACCAACAAAGACAAAATGTAAAAGAAACGTCACATATTACTCACACTAAACAAAGATCAAGCTAGTTAACAATAATTTCTAACACTTTCATCACCAACTCATTGAATGTGATTACATAACAATCGTGAGAGTTGCAGGCTATCGAAACTACTAAGCGCGTTCGAAAAGTAATATCTGCTATTTTATCCCTCCCCCAAAATCAG